>NW_006399965.1:1314899-1321307 GCF_000299155.1 Elephantulus edwardii | reverse complement strand
TTAACAGGGGCATTGAGATGAAGGGGAAGGGGAGCCCACATTAACAGTTTACTGGTGGTCTTGATTTGAAGCTGCATGCCCTCTTGTTGAGTTGGAAGATATTTTCATGGCATTATCTGTTCTCTGAACTTCAAGGTGTTTGCATGGGTGAGTCCAGTGGGGGTGGCCAGCTGGAACAAGACTCAGTATTCAGGTTACATATAAGAAAGGGAGCAAACCTAGAGAGAACAACTTGTGAGTTACAAAGAGCTTTGGAGGTGTTACTTACAGATGAACTGGAGTAGGAGATGGAGGAGAGTGGCTTAGACAAACGTCTTCATACACACCAGGCAGCTCTCCCCAGGGGCCAGACAGCTCTCCCCCAGGGCCAGAAGGATCTCCCTTGCCAGGCAGCTCGCCCAAGCCAAGTGGCTCTCCTCAGGGGCTGGGCAGCTCTCCCCAGTGGCTGGTGGTTCTCCCAAGGGGCCTGGAAGCTCTCCCATCAGGTGGCTCTCCCCAAGGACTGGGCAGCTCTCCCCAGGGGCTAGGTGGCTCTCCCCAGGGGCCAGGTGGCTCCCTCCAGGAACATGGAGGTTGTCCCCAGGGTTCAGATGGCTCTCCTCTAGAACCAGGTAGCTCTCCCCTGCCAGGCAGCTCTCCCCAGTGGCCAGGCAACTCTTCTTAAGGGCTGGGTAGCTCTCCCCAGGGGCCAGGTGGCTCTTCCTTGCCAGGCAGCTCTCCCCAAGGTCCAGGAGGCTCTCCCCTGCCAGGTATCTCTCCCCATGGGACAGATGGCTCTCCCCAAGGGCCAGAAAGCTCTCCCCAGGGGCAGGGAGGCTCTCCTTTGCCAGGTATCTCCCCCCACCCCCAGGGGCCAGGCAGCTCTCATCTGCCAGGTGACTCTCCCCAGGGCCCAGATGGCTCTTCCCTCCCAAAGCTCTTTTGAGGTCCAGACCTTGTGCCTTCCGAGGGACCGCAGCTGGGGACAGCACTTCCAGCGCCAGCATGACCATCATTGCCCCCTTCCTCTCTGTCAAGTGGTCTAATTGTAACTGGAAGTAGATATTATTACTTTCTCCATCTACAAATGAAGAAAGGGCTTCCAGAGTGGTGAACAGACTTGGTCAAAGTAGGAAAAAAGTAATAAAGTCAGTAGGACAAAGACTCAAACCAAGGTTGTCTGAAGGCTGGTTGTGAGGTGGTGAGCTCCACACAACACTCGGGTTAGCCATCTTTAGTCTTCCTCTGCAAGCAAAATCTTTCTGAAGATTATTTTTAAAATGACTAAAAGAGTATATTGAGGCCACACATGGTGCTTCCGCCTGCCAATCAGGAAGCATCTCAGAAGCATATTTGTTTAGCGTTTATGCCATTCATCTGTGAGAAGGAAATCACAGACCACTGAAGTCACAAAAAGGCCAAGAAACATAATTTATTCAGCACACTAAATAGAAAGGAAAAAGATAAGGAAATGGGAATGGGGACTGCAGATAGTCCAGTTCCTACTGAAACCCAAACGGGCTGCATCTCTTTTGGAATTTATACAAAGTTTAGGGAAGGGTTTGTATTCCATTAACAGGCTAAATGGGGTTGAATGAGTGACAGTTACTTTTCTTTATCCAGGTGGGTGTGGGGAAAAAATGTAAATCAATTAGGTCCCCCTTTACCTGCTCCTTTCTTACAATGATGGCTGCTTCTACCAGATACTAAACCCAAGGTGAGCAATAATGAGGAAACTTTTGGAAGATAGGCAGGTGAAATGCAGAGGGGCTAGCACAGAGGTTTTTTTCCAGAGTCTGCAAACTGACTGTTTTATATACAATTTGGACTTTTTTACCAAAGGGAAGCTGCTCAAAACCAAAAGCAAGCATCTGAGCTTCTGCTGGACTTTAGTCTAAAAAAGTACCATTATCCTCCAGTCAGAAACAACTCACAGCTGACCCTCCACTGAGTTTCCGGAGGCTGTGAACTTCATAGGAGAAGATTGCCCATCTTTTTTTTTTACACAAAGCAGCTGGTGGGTCTGAACTAGCTGCCTAGGCAGCACAACTCCTTCCCTCTTAGCCACTGTTGTTGTTGTGTCCCATCAACTCACCTGTGACTCATAGTGATCCTATGTGCATTAGCTCTTAAACCTGCCTTGTCCCAAGCCAATCTCACTGTCTCCGACAGATCGTTTCTCCAGTCAATCCATCTCATTCTGAGTCTTCCTCTCCTGCGCTGTCCTTCCACCCTTTCAAGCATGATGTCCCTCCCCAAGGACTAGTCTCACCTGGACATATGCCCAAAGTATGTGAGCTAGAGTCTCAAAATCTTTGCCTCCAGAGAGCAGTTTGGTTTCACCCTTTCCAGGGTAAACCTGTTTGTTGTCCTGTCAAATGACGGTAGGTTCGGCACTCTTTTCCAGATCCACAAGTCAAAAGCATCGATCCTTCTACTGTCATCCTTAGTTATTGTCCAGCACTCAAATGCATAGGAAAAATTGCAAAGACCATGGCCTGGATCAGTTGTACCTTAATCTCCAGACTGACATCATTGCTCTAGGCCACTAGAGTTCCTTTTACTCTAAAGCAGGTCTTGATGCCCAGACAGTTAACAAAAAAAAAAAGACCCTCAATGAGATAGGTTAATTCTGTGACTGCACCAGTGGATTTAATCACAGAAGAGATTTTGAAGATGGTGCATATCTTAACGTGGTTCCACTCTGTTGTACACAGGATTGGCCTGAGTCTAGAGCCAACTCAACAGCATTAACAATGACAATGTGTCCTAAATGTACCTGGGACTAATTTCACACTCTTCAGTATCCAAGGTCCCCTCAGTTTCCATCATCATCCCCTCCCTCTCTGGGTCCTAGAAGCAAAGTCTATGTCTTGTTCTGTCTAAGGCATATGTCCTGAGAGAGTGGATGATCTGACAATTTCAAACAGAAGATCATCATGAACTCTTGGCAGCTATTTTTCATTCTTCATAACTCCTCTGGCTTGTGTTAGCAGAAAGCAGTCAAACTTTTAATAAGCAGAACTTATACATATAGTACTCAAACTCAGCCATTCATGGAAACTTTATTCCAAATGTTATACCATGGATTGGCCTACAGATCTTCTCCCCGGAGCTCTGCATTTTCTTGGAAACATGATAAGGATATTATCTCAGCAGTCTTCCTTGGCCATCTTTGAGAGTTCAGACCTGGCAGCCCTGGGGGGGGAGGGGGGGATAATTTCGACTCAGGCCCTCTAATAGATCTAAATGTGTGCTAAAGGGGTGATTATGTTCCCTCAGCCATCCCGAGTTAGGATCGGGGTCTCCCTGCATGGCAGGTGGCCCTCACCTGGGGAAGGCCTCTCTTCACAGGCATCTTTCTTATCCTCACACTCTAGAACACGTCTTTGGTATAGAAATGATGTAGACCCTGGCTAGCAGCCTTGGTGCGGCCCCTTTTGAATAACACCTTAAATATTTTGTGATGGAAAACGTGACACCCAAAGAAAGGCAGCCGGCCCCACAGCATGGAGCGCCCAAGAGGCAGCACGTCCATAACGATGCCGCATGGCTGCAGCCTTTCAAGGCACCCAGAGCCACCTAGGTTGGAATATTCTGCACTGGTGCTTCATTAAAAAACACTGAAGTTAGGGGAGCTCTGGTGGCCTAGTGGCAGGAAGCTGCACTGCAATCCCAGAGGCGCACGGTTCAAATCCACCAGATGCTCTGCCGGGGAAGGAGGGACAATCTCCTCCTGTACCAGTCAGATCCGATTTGACGGTACACACACACACACACACACACACACACACACACACAAAATAAAAATAAAACAAAAACCACTGAAGTGGAAGCATCCGTGGGGAGCAGTGTGTTGTACTCTGCGGAGTGGAGTCCTCACCAACACAGCCCTGGGTCATTAAGTCTGCAGGCCGAGCAGCTTGGGAGGAGGCCAAGAGAATAGACGTGCATCCTAGTTAATGTAGCATTAGTGACCTAGTAATAATAACAACAAACATTAACTCTTTCCATTGAGTTGGCACTGACCCATAGCTGACTCTCCAGTGACTATATATCAATGGGAGGAGATTGTTCCTCTTTTTCGCATGCGTGGAGCAGGTGGCGGACTCAAACCCTGGCCTCTGTGTTGGAAACAACTCCTTACCCACTAGGCCACTAGAGTTACCTAATAGTAATAATAGCTGATATTCCTTATTTACAATGGGCCATGCCTGCGCTAAGGGTTTTAAAAGCGTCTCCCTTAGTCCTCACAAGAGTCCTAAGAGGTAGGTAAATCAGGCTCCCTTTACAGATGGAGTTAAGTGACTCACTAGAAGCCATTCAGCTAATTAATGACAAACCTGAATTACAAGAATGCTAGGTGCAGTTAAATTGACTGCTGTGAGGTAGGAACCGACTCATAACTGACCCTTCAGCATCTTTTCAGAGGCTTTAAATCACAGGAGAGGGGATTGCTTATCTTTCTTCTGCTCGAGTGGCTGGTGGATTTGAACCACCCCAGAGAAAACTGCCTTTGAGTTAGCTGCACAAGCCTCTCCCCGCTACGCTAGCAGAGCTTCCTAAGAGGACTGAGAACTGCATGGCGGGCTGTGTGTGCCACTTAACCTCCAGGGGTGTCTCGGAGATGGGACGGGACATCACCCCTGGTCAGACTTGCGTGGAATCCCTGTATCCTGTGTGTTGACATAAAGACCTAGCTTCATTTGAAAACGAGGGATCGGGGAGCTCTGGTGGCCTAGTGGCAAGAAGCTGCACTGCAATCCCAGAGGCTCATGGTTCGAATCCACCAGATGCTCTGTAGGGGAAGGAGGGACAATCTCCTCCTGTACCAGTCAGATGTGATTTGATGGTACACACACACATAATAAAATTTTTAAAAAAGAAAGAAAGAAAATGAGGAATCAAGTAAACAAAAAACAAAGAGCCCAGTGTAGGACCCATGGGAAAAGAATTACAGAACAAAAGAAAGAAAATGGACTATAGGAAAGGTAAGTGTACAGAAAGATCCACTGCAGAATCTCATAAAGTCCCCTTAGGAAGCACTGTAGCATCTGGAGAAACACAATATTAGAAATATTATCTATAAAAGATGCTGTTTTCAATATAGAGAACGTAGGTCCTGTACTTTCTGTTTCTTTTCTAGAAACTGATATCCTGCCTCTAGCCATTGAAAAAAGATCAAATCTTCCTAAATACAGATCAAATCTTAATACAGGCACAAAGCAAGAGGGAACTAATAGCAAAATAGAATTATTAGCTGGGGGAAAATGTTTCCAGATATAAATTTAATAGCCATAGAATGTTCTTGAAAATTGTCTATAAAAGTTCATCAGGGTTGGGGGGGAGGCTGAGAGAGATGGGATAAATAATGTATACTGCATTGAAACAGATGAGGAAGAAAACTGCTTAAAAGGGATATTTGATTACGTATTATTGTCATGACAGGAGTCCAGAAGGAAGGCTGCATAGTGGAGTGGACCTAGGGGGAGGAATAGTATAACAATAAAAGACTTTTTCTTTTACTTTTCAAAGAGAAGAATGAACTGGGTGGGGGAGGAGGTTGGGCAGGGAGAAAAGTGCAACAATGAACGAATGGAAATTCAAAGTCTCTGTAAACTTTCGTTAAAATTAATAAAGAAAACAAACAAAAAAGTTCATTTTTTGAGACAAAGTTTAGAAAGTTTAAAGCTTCTCTTGTGGAATAAGTTATTTGTTTTCTTCTAAGGTATTTGTGCTAATTATTCAATGATAGGGACAGTATCTAATCAGCATCTGTCATTTTAGAGTGTGTATTTCCGAAAACGGCTAGAACCATACGCGGACAGATAGGTGCCAGGAGTTCCAACTGAGTTTGGAAGAGGCCATGGCATCAAGGACACCATTGCTGATGTCAGATGGATCCTTACTGAAAGCAGAGAATATCAGAAGAATGTCTTTTTGTGTTTTATTGTTTATTCAAAGACATTTGACCGTGCACATCATAACAAATTATGGCTCCCAATGAAAAGAATGGGAATATCAGACCACTTACTTGTGCTCATGAGAAATCTATACCTACATCAAGATGACGTTGCCCAAACAGAACTGAGAAACACTGATGGTTTAAAATAAGGAACGGTGTGTGTCAGAGTTGAATCCTTTCTCCATACCTATTCAGTCTAATCTGTATGCTGAGCAAATAATTCTCGAGGTTGAACTCTCCAAAGAGGAATGTGGCATCAGAATAAAAGGAAAACTCATCAACAGCGTGTCTTATGTAGAGGACACAACTTTGCGTGCTGGCGGTGAAAAGGATGTGAAATGCTTGCTGCACAAGATCAAAGACTACAGTCTTCTGTATGGCATGGATTACATCTCAACATCAAGAAAACAAAGGTCCTCTTAGAGCTAGGGATTTTGAACATTTCTTCATGTGTTTGTTTGCCA
>NW_006399965.1:1292907-1314094 GCF_000299155.1 Elephantulus edwardii | reverse complement strand
AAAAAAGGCCCCTCATTGCACTCCTCCAAAATAAAACAACTTCAATAGAGGGGGGAAAAAAAGAAAACAAAGGTCCTCACTACAGGACCATCAGCCACCAGTGTGATAGACGGAGGAATTCTTGACAGCTTCAATCTGTCAAGAATTGATGCCTTTGAGTTGTGATGCTGGAGAAGAGTACTGAATATCCCATGGACTGACAAAAGAACAAACAGATATATCTTGGAAATGGTGCAGCCAGAGTCCTCCTTGGAGGACATGTCGCTAGGTGAGGCTATTCCTTGGAGAGGGACATCATGCTTGGAAAAACGGAGAGTCAGTGAAGGAGAGGAAGACCCTTAATGAGATGAACTGATGTCGTGACTTCAGCAATGGCTGTAGTATGTCAGAGATGGTGAAGATGGCTCAAGATAGAGCAGCGTGCAGAGAGTCGCTAAGAGTCGTCCTCAACGTACGCTAACGAGGGGCACGAAAGGAGAGTAAGAATGAGTTTACAACTGTAACATTGCGATCAATGTCACTGAATTGTATATTTAGGATTTGTTAAATTGGTGTATATTTTGCTGTGTATATATCTTCAACAATAACAGAAATAAAATATAATTAAAATAATAAAATAATTACCATTATGTTTGTTTTGAGTAAGGGAACATTTCCCTCTATAGCTCTTCTTTGGATTTACTTCTACCATCTGGGTGCACTCGATTCGGTCTTCCTTTTTTGTTACCTTTAGAACTGATTTTTTTTGGTTCTTTCTCCTTTTCCTTTTTTTCTTCTTCTTTTGCCCCAGTCCACTCTCACCCTCCCTGCTCCTTTGAAAGGCATTATCTCCATGTCAGTTTTTCAAAAGTTACCCTAGATGTTTAGCAGGATTACTTTAAAATGGTCAGACTTACTGGTCTGACTGATGGAATACCTCCCAGACTATGGCCGTAAATCATCCTTTGAACTTGAAACAAAAGTCACCCTCTACCCTCCTAACACTCCAGTTCAGATTTCAGCCAAATAACAGAGAGGTCTATAAATGACCAATAACACCAGGAAGGCGCTCGCTCCATAGAATAACCAACGACATCAGGTCAGAAGAGCAGCAAAACAAAGTCTAGAAGGCAGGAAGGTGTAGGAGAGAAGGATTTGTGGAAACAAGAATTATAAAGAGGAAACTGGAAAAGTGCATGTGGGCACTGTCAGGATATGAATTTATACGAATGGTTTTGTGAATAAAGGTTTATAAATTTTCACTCAAATCACAGTTTCAGAAAGAAAAAAATTCGTGTCTTAATGCTCCACCCAAACTATGAAAGAACTTTTTAATACAATTTTCATCCTCTCTGATATATTTTACTTATTTTTTAGGTTTGTTTTGTTTAACCCCAAACATTATTATTGTTATTGTTATTGTTCTTAATATTATTATTATTATTATTACTGCTACTGTTGTTGTATGCAGTCAATATTTATCTCTCTTCACTCACATATACTCGTTTCTTGGCTCACAATTTCATCCTACATGTCAGTATCTTCTACCACCTGGTCTTATGATCTCTCTTCCTAAATCAGTTTTTCCATTTATAAAAGTTTCATTCCATTTCCCCCCTGAGTCTGCTTGAGTGGGGGAAAAGGTATCTCTTAATCATTGTTCACAAGGTTTTCCTTTCTTCGACTTTCTTCTTCCGTCATACTTGTTTTAGATTACCTGATAAGCTTTGTGGATCAGACTCTGCCACGTAGGTTTTGAGAGGTCTTTCTCTCTCAGCACATTGTTCATGACTGTGGATGTGTGTACCTGTGGGGGGGGGGAGGGGGGTGTATGTGTGTTTCACAGTGAACTTAGTTCCTGATAACTCATCCATAGAAACCCCCTGTGATCTGGGTGGAGACTGAATACCTCCATGGAAGATCTTCACTGCACTTCACTTCCAATTTGATTAGATAAGAATTCTATGGATCTTTAATTAATATGTCTCACTTTTTCTTTTTGAGATACACTTGATGTAAATTCATACCAAAAGCCACCTGAGGGCCAGGTTGTTGTTACAAATTCTCAAGATTTCCCACCCCACCACCCCCATCACGCCAAGTTCAGAGCGGGGTGTTCTGTTATGGGCCACTGTCACGGTCGTTTGTTTTCACTCGCCTTCAGTCAAGAAATCAAAAGACGAGCTGCAGTGGGAAGGTCTGTTGCCAGGAAACTTGCTGCGTCCTAAAGAGCACCGGTGTCAGTCTAAAGACTAAAGTGCACCTAATCCACACCAGAGTCTTCTCAATCACTCGCTATTCATTGGAGTGTTGGAGAAGATTTCGTGAATATTCCATGGTCTGGCAAGAAAACAAACATATCTGTTTTGGAGAAAGTGAAACCAAGGTGCTCCTTGGACACAAGGATGGTGAAACCTCATCTCACATATCTTAGGCATGTCGTTATCAGGGGCCGATTCTCAGGTGGCTTAGTAGTAAAAAGTTTCTCTGAGGTCAAAAGGCAGGCAGTTCAAATTCACCAGCTGAAAGAAGGATGGTCAATCTTCGTGCGATTAACTGCCTCTGAAAACCCGCTGAGGGTCATCTGTCAGTTGATTCCAACTCGACAGTTCCCCAACGACAATCCTTGGAGAGGACATCATACTTGAAAGGTGGAGGGTCAATGTAAGAAAGGAAGACCCTCAACAAGGTGGATTGACAGCGTGACTGTAGCAATGCGCTCAGGTATGTTGGAGATGGTAAGGATGGCACAGGATAGGAGAGGGTCCGTGGTTCATAGGCTTGCTAGGAGTGATAGTCCACTGGACAGATAACATGTAACAACAGCTTATTATATCAAAGTTGGCTTGTGTGACCAATAGAATGTATCAGAAGCCATGAGTATGTCTTATTAGTTATTAGCTATCTAGTTAGTTATCTTATTAGTTATCTAATGCAGCTATTAACAAAGACATCACAAGTGGATGGCTCTAACAAACAGAAGTGTATTGTCCTACACTTTAGGAGGCTTGTTGTTGTTGTTGTGTGTGGTCAAGTCAGAAGTGATCCATAGCTGGCCCTCCGGTGGGTTTTCTGAGGCAGCTAACTGCATGGGACGCCCATGACAGTGGTGGTGTGCTGACCTGGGAGGCCCCCACCGGGAAGGGCAGCTTGGTGAGGGAGTGGGTCACCATCGTCCCATCAAGCTAGGACGCGAGTCCTCCAATTCACATTCCTCTGGAAGCACCAAACATGGCCTTATCTGAGAGGAGCCTCTGCAGTTGTGAGCAGTCACGAGATCGCATCAGAGTAGAGTGGGTGCTAATCCAATGCCTGGGGCCCTCACAGGAGAGCAGAGGGTGACACAGAGCAGGGCCCGGGGCTCAGAGCAGAGGTGGGACTGGTGCAAGTCAAGGACACGAACTGGGGCTGGCAGATGCTGGGAGCCCGGAGAGGAGGGGGACAGATTCTCCTCAGAGCCTCCAGAGGGACCCGGCCACCAACACCTGGATTTCGGGCATGGCTCTGAGAGGTAAGCCAGTAAGCGTCTGTGGATGTGCAGGGCTTGGTTACAGAGGCTGGGAGCCTCGAGTGACAGTGCTGATGGGTGCAGAGGGTCCCCATCCTCCCACAGAGCTGGTGGATTAGCACAGAAGGCCTTTGATTGCACTACAGCTTCTCACCAGAACTTCCCAAGTCAATGTACGTGCTCTGTGAGAGGACCCTCTCGTGCTGGGGTGCGAAGGGGGTCCTGGAGGAGGACCCTGTTTCCTTCCGTGTATGGAGGCCTGATGTTTCTAGAGACCTCCCCAGGCTCAGGTCTTCCCTGCTAATAAGGAACCTAAGGGCCCCCCTCTGGGCCTCCTGCCCTCCCCTTTTATCTCTAGTGAGGGGAAAATAGGAAAAGCTACACCCTAAGGAATGTTCCTTGTATCCTGACAAGTGTTACATCCCACTCTTAATCCTTCCACAACTATTTGGTTTATCGGACTGTGGAGGACCGTTGCGTGCCTTCCACATCAGATCATTATTCACATGTGTTTCTGGAGGATAAGATTCAATGTGTGACAGGGTGTTAAGGTTATAAAAACTGTGACTTCCATTTTAGATGCTTTCTATATATGAACTTTCTCACTAATTTTCTTTCAGATTGCTTGTAAACTTGTTCATCCTCATGAGGAAATTCAGGCAGCTTAGGTCAAGTGCCTTCAAGTCGTCTATGACTCACAGCGACCCTATGAACAACAAATCTGAAACCTGTCCAATCCTGTGCCACCCTCCTCGTGTCTGACATACTTGAGCCCATTGCTACAGATCTGAGTCACTCTGTCTCATTGAAGGGTTTTCTTTCCTCTGCCTTTTCAAGCCTGATGCCCCTTTCCAAGAAATAGGCCTCCTAATAACATACCCTCCTATCGTTATACTTGGGAAGGTGGAGAAATGGTGAGAGAGAGGAAGACCCTCAACCAGGTGGTTTGACATGATGAGGGCGCCAGTGGGTTTGAGTGTGTCAGAGATTGTGAGAATGGCACAGGATAGCAGAGGGTCACTATGAGTAGTACTCAGTTCCACAGCATCAAACAACTGTGACATGCTCAAAGTACGTGAGGTGAAGCTTTGTCATCTTTCTCTCTAAGAAGCACTCTGGTAGCACTTTCTCTGAGATATATCTATTTGTTCTTTTGACAGTCCATGGATATTCAGTACTCTTCTCCAACATCACCACTCAAAGACGTCAATTCTTCGGTCATCCTTATTCATTGTTCAGCTCTCAGATATATGGCAAGTGATTGGAAAGACTATAGATTTAATCAGAACACACCCTAGTCTTTAAACTGACATCATTGCTCTTCAGGACTTTGGAGAGGTCCTTGACAGCACACTTTATCAATGCTATACCACCCCTGATCTTGTGACTGCTGGTACCAAGGGTGTTGATTGTGGATCTAAGTAAAATGAAATCGTTGACGATACCAACCTTATCTCCATCTATCATATCAGTTGGCCCAGGGGGCAAGGACTTTTGTCTTCTTGATAGTGAGATGTCATCCATATTGAGGTAGTCCACTATGAATTGGTTCCAACTCCGTAGTACATAACAATGCAGGGAAGTTAGCTTGGCTCCACAATCAACACTCTTGGCACCAGCAGCCAGGAAATCAAAAGTCAAATTGCACTGGGAAGGTCTGCTGTGAGAGACCTCTCCAAAGTACCGAAGAGCAACAATGTCAGTCTGGAGACTAAGATGCGCCTGATCCAGGCCATGGCCTTCGAATTTACGTGCTATGCATCAGAAAGCTAGATAATGACTAGACGTGATAGAAGAACTGATGCCTTGGAGCTGTGGTGCTACAGAAGAATATTGAATATACCATGGACTGCTAGGAGAACAAACAGGTTCATCCTAGAGAGGGTGAAACCAGGCTGCTCCTTGGAGACAAGGATTCAGCTTTGCTCCATCTGATATACTCTGGGAAAGTTTCAAAGATGTCCATTGCAGAGGGACATCATGCTTGGGAGAATTGAGAGACATTGCAAGAGAGGAAGACCCTTGATGAGACTCAGTGACTGGGGTGATTAGGTAGGTGTGTCAGAGACAATGAGGTTGGCTCAGGATAGTGCAGGATTTAGAGTTGCTATGAGTTGCAGGTAACTTGATGGCACGTAACAACAACAACAAAACAACGTAAGAGGAGGAGGTGAGCAAAATTCCATCTGTTCATATGACTACTGTGAGCACGATAAACTGGATGGCGTCTAACAACAGCAATGTAATAATTTAAAGCCACAAAACTACACTAGCCATCTGCTTCTAAGAGAAGCCAATTGATACAGTACCCAGTACAGAATAGATTTTTCTTACTGGAGAAACCTTGGATTATTTGATTCTTCGATCATTTTCATCTATAGGAAAACAGAACAAACACTGCTATCTAAAGTTAATAATGAAATGTGAAGTTGATTTTTAAGTAAAATGCTGGTCATGCTTTTTCATAGTCATTCCAATGCTAATCTTTTCATTCATTCATTCATTCATTCAATATTTGCAGTCTTTGTGTTGATGCTAAACTGAGGCAGGAGATTAAAGCAAATCTTTTCCTGAAGATTCATTTATTGTGTTAATGCTGGAGAATTTTGAGAGAAAATGCTCTTCTTAGATAGAACTGTGGTGTTTCATCACAAAGCATCGATTGGCCTAGTTTCACACCAGCCCTAAACAATTCCTCCACTACCAGAAACCCAGGAGCTCCACTTACTGTGTCGTTTGAACTCACACTTCTTTTATAAATAGAAAAGAAAAAAGATTTCTGTAAGAAACATGAGACTGGGGTAAGGGAAGGAGAAAATGTTCAACAATTCAAAATACTATTAAAAAGTAACACAAAATTTTTAAAAGCAGGGAAAGAAGAGATGAAGAATATAAACTACATGTTGCCTATTGGAAACAGTTCTTCACGAATTCATTCAGGATTGACTCCTGGCTTAGGAAAAGAATATTTTAAAAAATAATACTAACTTTAATCCAAGAGGCCTAGATTCAAACTCAAAATAAAACGCCAGATCAGGAGTGCATGCCGACTGCTCCCCAGTGCTTGCAAGGGTGGGACCTTTCAGAAGTCAACCAGCAGTCACTGTGAGGCTTCCTGGGTGAGTCCTAATCACCAGCTTTTTGGCTGGTAGCCCAGCACTTAACCATTTGCACTTAACCATTTGCGCTTAACCAGGAACTCCTAGATTAAAAGGATGAAAGCACGCCTTGGTATCACTCATTCCCAACCACCCTGTGTTTCAATTCCTGTCTCTCCTCTCTGTCTTCCTCCTCTCTGCACATGACAAAGGCCTGGTTAGCTAGACTCCACTCTGCTGTGCCCTGGAGTTTTCTTCGGCTGTGTGACCTGGGCCCCTCATTTGGAAGAAAGCCCACGTTCATTTTGTGCAGAAACATGTTTTGAAGTCATTGGGAGAGCAGAGTGTAGGGTCATCAATAGCACCCATCAATAGCACCGGCTTTTGTTTGCCATTGGGATCAAACGGTTTGTCCTCTGCAGAACAATGGTGCTCTGACTGCTTTGCAGGAAAGAAATTGATTGTGTACAGATTTTTTTATCACACCATGCCCCTGACTGAGCTGGAAAGACCATATGCCGTGCCATTGAGTTTTACTTACTTAAAATGATTCTTTAATCTTTATGTCAATAGCATATGCAAACATACTGAATCTCCTGTAGTTAACATTGACTGAATTCCATCCACACCAAATGCTTAAGTAACTACCGAGTCACCTTTAAGAAAACCACGCAGTTCAGGCAGCATCTGCAGCTGCTTGCTACCTGAATGAAACATGATCCTTTCCTAATCTGTGCACGCTTTCTAAAAGGATGAAAATCCGAGTCTACCGAGTTCGTGTTACTATCTTTATGTATTGGCATTAGGAAACGTCTCTCACTATTATTTTTCATTATCACCATGGCTTTCAACATCTTCAGTGTAGCCATCCCGGCAAAGGAGTGAAGCCAGGCAGGCAGCTGTGTAAAAACAATGAGCCTCATTTTACACTGTGACACAGGACAAATATTTGTTCATTTTCTAGCAGGTGCTGGGCTATGTGGCTGACTCATAAAGGTAGTAATTAGGCCTCTTTTCTTCAGGGGAAACAGCAGAGAGAATATACTAAAACCAAAGAAGAAAGCAAAACATGGGTTTGTTCTCTGGCGAGTCCCTGATCCTGAACAGTTTTGTAAGCGAATCACTGCTTTGTGAAGTATTGCACAGGAAAGGAGATTTGTCTTTGTGTCAAAAACAAGGACCCTGGGCAAATTGAATCTCTTCCTACTTTTAGACAATTCAAGGAAGATAAAAATCTTGAGGGCTTTATATTCTTGAGCACGGATAAAGTCTTCTTACAGATTGGAACAAAATTCTTACCAGTTTCAACCAGCAGATAAAATGTATTTCAGAACGCATTCTCACACAAAGAACTTTCTGTAAGATCACGGCACTCCACGTAGGCAAGGCGGTAATTGTGTAAACAGGCTACATTGTGCAAAAGCGGAGGTGACTGATTCATGTAGAATCTGTACTAGCAATACTGTGAATCAGACAGAACACGAAGTGTGTTCTCATTCCTTAGGTGGTGAAAGTGAGGTGGGGGGCTGGGTGGAGGACTGGTTTGACTGAGAGGCAGCGTGACAGAGACCAGCTAAACCAAGGGGCGCCCACTACAAGCCAGGGCACTTTCATTTGAATTGCAAAGGGGAACTATGCGACCTTGAACATTGCTCCACACCTTGGTGTCTTACAGCTAAGTGCACGACATAGTGCCAAACCCAGTTTCAATCACAAGACTGACTGCGAGTGTGTGTGTGTCTCTCTCCCCCTCCCCTTCTCTCCCCTCCCCCTTTCTCCCTCTCTCTCTTCCCCCTCTCTCTCCCTCTCTCTCTTCTCTCCCTGCCTTCCCTCTCTCTCTTCCCCCTCCCATCTCCCCTCTCCCTCTCCCTCTCCCTATCTCTCTCCCCACCCCGTCCTCTCTCTCCCCCCTCTCCCTTCCTCTCTTTCTCTCTCAGCAGAGATACAGAATTAGAAAAGAAACTAAATTGCTATAAATTCATTTCAAAAGAAAAAATTTTAATGTCTGTAGCAATCTTAGCTCCTGACCTTCCTGTAAGTCTTCCAATCACCCTCTGCTGGCTTCTAGCAATTTCTTTCCCAAATCCTCCTGTTGGCGTTCTGCATTCAACCTCAGTAAACTAATGGTGTTGTGATTGAATAACACACACGTGCATCCCTTTGCAAGCAGCACTGAGCTGCAGGCTTGCAATGAGCCTGAAGATTGTTGAGGTTCCGTTGGAGATCACATGAAAACCAAGAAAACAAACAAAAAACTTCTATGCAAACATACCTTGCCAATGGCTGTAGAGAAGGATAAATTGTGAATTTCTATCACCGACCCAAAAACCACAGCCACTGAATCCTTCGGTTCATATTGACCATGTAAGACAGAGAAGAGCTGCTTCATAGGATTTTTAAGGCCATAAATGTTTATGAAAACCCACAGACAACACCTTTTTTTCTATGGAGCAACTGGTGGACTTGAACCTGTAACCTCTTATTTAACAGTTGCGTGCTTTAACAACTGCATCATCAGAGCTACTTCAATCAAAGAACCAGGTTATTGTTTAAAAGGACATGCAAGCAATATGGCACAAACCCTTCATTTGCCACCAGGAGTGCGTTTATGGGTAGAATCTGGATTACTAAATTTATTCTTTCCACTGTTATTTACAACTCCAAGGGATGCAAAAGCTTTCTGAGGATGTAACTTCTGGGAATACTTTACAGGGACAACGCTTTCCCATCGGCATCAAGCAGTAGCTTCGTCGTTATCTACCTGAGAGTCCGAATCGACACATAAATGACCCTCTGGCAGGTTTTCTGAAGCAGTTTATCTCCGAGATTAACTCATCCTTCTCCCGAGAGCAACTGGCGTGTTCAAATTGTGTGCCTTAGGGATTGCAGTGCAGCTTCTGGCGTGTAATACACACTGAATGTGACTTTTCTGTCCCGTTTCCTTCATTCTTGTACATTAACTGAAAATGAAAACAATGCTGTTGTTGTTGCTGCTGTGAGGTGCCAGTGAGCGGACTCTGGCTCATTGATCCCGTGAGATGGAGTAGAACTGGCCCACTGGATTTCCTAGGACAGTATTTTTAAGACACAGACGGCCAGTTTTTAATTTAAAAAAAAAAATTGCTATCGCAGCTTTGTTCACAATAGCAAGGAGTTGGAAACAACCTAAGTGCCCATCAACAAACGAATGGATAGAGAAGCTCTGGTATTTCACACAATGGAATACTATGCTGCATTGAAAAACAAGGACCTCATGCAATATTATTCAAAATGGGTGACCCTGGAGGACATGCTGAGTGAAGTATCTCAGTCACAAAAGGACAAATACTGCATAGTGCCACTGTTGTAGAATGGGACTGACATCAGGGTTGGGGGGAGACTGAGAAAGATGGGATAAATGATGTATACTGCATTTAAACAGATGAGGGAGAGAACTGTTTAAAGGGGATATGTGTTTGGGTATTATTGTCATGACAGGAGTCCAGAACGAAGGCTGCACAGTGGAGTGGACCTCGGGGAAAGGGTAGTATAACCATGAAAGAATTTTTCTTTTACTTTTCCAAGAGGGGAGTGTACTGGGGGGAGGAGTGGGCAGGGAGAAAAGTGCAACAATGAATGAATGGAAATCCATAGTCTCTATAAATTTTCATTAAAATTAATAAAAAATATGATAAAAAATTGCATAAAACTACTGTTGTTTCAAACTAGTGACCATTTGGCTAACAGTGTTTTGATCATTGCTTCCCCAGGGCTCCTTAAAATAACTAGATTTGAGATTGTAGGAAGGGAGAAGATGGAGAAGGACTCCATTGCTATCTGTTGCTATCTAGGAAATCCCTCCACATTTGTGACACAAGCCGTCCATTTTATAATTCAGAAGCTCTCTGTGGGTCAAGAATATGGGTAGTATACAGTAAGGACAGCTGTCTCTGCTCTGAGCTGCCGGAGCCCCAGTGGGGTGACTCAGTGGGTGAGGGGCTCTAACCAGTCACTGTTTGAATTCCACGGGAGCGCCTGAGGTGAAGACTGTGCGATCTCATCCTGTGCGAATAACCGTCTCTGAAAACCTGCTGGAGGGTCAGCTCTGGGTCGCTCCCAACTCAACTGGCAAACAACAACATTGGTTGAAGCAGCCCTGAGCCCACACATATAAGGAGGGGAACATACACCCAAACTCTCCGTGGAAGGAACATTAAATATTTGTTGCCATTTTAAAAAACTGCCACAAAGACTTTGAAAGCAGAGCTGTTGTGTTGACCCATAGCTGACCCTCTGGTCGGTTTTCAGTGGTGGTAAAGAGGAGACACCCATCTTTCTCCAGCGGAGCAGCTGGTGGATTTACTGCATACTTTTGGGTTGGCAGCACAGCTCCTTCCCGCTGTTGTTGCTGTTAGGTGCTGTTGAGTTGAGATGACTCATAGTGACCCTGTGAACGAAAGGTCTGAACCCTGTTCTATCCTGCACCATCCTCACACTTCCTGACACACAAGAGCCCGTTGCAGCAGTCACCGTGTCAGTCCACCTGGTTGATGAGTCATCTCCTCACCGACCCTCCACCCTTCCTAGCATCATGTCCGTCTATGAGGAATAGCCTCTCCTAGCAATATGCCCAAGTATGTGAGTCAAGGTCTCATCATTCCTGCCTCCAAAAAGCACTCCATCTTCACCCTCTTCAAGACATATTTGTTTGTCCTTTTGACCGTCCCTGGGATGTTCAGTGCTCTTCTCCAACACCACAGCTCAAAGGCATCAACTCTTCTTCTGTCATCCTTATCCATTGTCCAGCTCTCAGATGCGTAACAAGTGATTGGTAGGACTATGGCCTGAATCAGACACACCTTACTCCTCAAACTGACATCATTATTCCTCAATAATTTGGAGAGGGCCCTAACTGCAGATTTTCCCAGTGCATTGTGTCTCCTTATTTCGTGACTGCTGGTGCCAAGCATGTTAATTGTGGATCCAAATAAGATGAAGTTGTTGACAGTTTCAATGTCCATTCCTTCCACTAGACCACCAGAACTCCCTTGAAAACATAAATTGCGCTTTGTTGTTGTTGTGTACCATAGCTGATCCTCTGGTGAGTTTTCAGAAGCAGTTAATCGCATGGGAAAAGATTGTCCATCCTTCTCCCACTGAGAAGCTTGTGACCTCGAACCATGTGCCTTCAGGATTGCAGTACAGCTTCTTGCCACTAAGCCACCAGAGAAAACTTGAATAGGATTTTAAAAACCCTTATGCACAGAAATGTCATTTGTCTGAAATATCTTTTCTGTTTCCACAGTTAAGGTGTATTTATTATTTGGTGGGGGGGGGAACCAAACCAGGGGTAAATACAAAGAGATACTTTCATTATTTCACCAGGCAAGTCTGGACATGAGCTCGGAATCAGACACAACCTTACAGAAGGCCTGGTGGCACCGTGCCATTTGCGGTGAGTTGCTAACCCAAAGGTCAACAATTGGAATTTAGCAGCTGCCATGAGGGAGGAAGACGGGCAGTCTCCTCTCTCAAATATTTACAGCCTCAGACACCCAGGGGAGGGTCACTAGGAGTCAGGATTGACTTCACATCAGAGGGTTAAAGAAAACGCAGTCGCCGCTCTCAGAGGGTCTGCCAGTGAGTTCAGCAGGATCGGCTTCAAGTCCTAGCAATCTTAGCAACAGACACGGGAATATCACCAGGTCTTCTAAAGTCTCCATGATCATCAGTGTACTTAGTCCATTGGTGCAACTACTGTGTCAGTCCACCTTGTTGAGGCTTCCCTCATTATTGGTGACCTTCGCCTTTACAAAAACAAACAAACAAACAAGTATGTTGGCATAAAACCCACTTTAACCTCTACTTTACAGCCAGCTCATCAATCAGAGCTCTGGTAAGCAACTACACTGCAATCCCAAAAGCACACGGTTCAAGGCCACCAGTGGCTCCACAGGAGAAAGACGGACAGTTTCCTTCCTTGCAATTTACTGTCTCTGAAAACCTGCTGGAGGGTCAGCTACCCGTCATTTCCGACTTGATGGTACACAACAAGAAGTCTCCCATGAACACATTCCCTCACAAGGTTGTTGTTGTTGTTGTTATTGTTGTTGTTGTTATGTGCCATCAAGTCACCTGCAACTCATAGCAACCCTGTGTACAACAGCCATAACCCTGCTCAATCCTGTTCCAATCTTATCACTTCTGACACACCTACCTACATCACTCCAGCCACTGAATCAATCCACCTCATAGAGGGCCTTCCCCTCCTGCGCTGTCCCTCTATCCTCCTAAGCATGATGTCCCTCTCCAAAGACTGGTCCCTCCTTGCAACATGTCCAAAGTATGTCAGACAAAGCTTCAGAATCTTTGCCTCCTGGTTTAACTCTCTCCAGAGTGAACCTATTCTTTCTCTTAGCAGTCAATGGTATATTCAACACTCTTCTCTAACATCACAGTTCAACGGCATCAATTCTCTTTCTGCCATCTCTAGTCATTTCCCAGCTCTCTGATGCATAGCAAGTAATTGCAAAGCCTGTATCAGGCTAACTTAAGTCTCCAGACTGACATCATTGCTCTTCAATACTTCGGAGAGGTCTCTGACAGCAGACTTTCCCAATGCAACATGTCTTTTAATTTCCTGGCCTGCTGGTGCCAAGAGTGTTGACTGTGGAATCAAGCAAACTAAAGCTGTTTACAATCTTCATCTCTGCACCATCCATCAAGATGCTGCCAGTCAGCCCAGTGGTGAGAACCTTTGTTGTCCCTGTAAATGTTAATGCAAACTCCCAGGAGCCTATGAATGTCAGGAGAGAAGATTGCTGATATTTCTCCTGGAGAGTAGCTTCCAACTGCCCACCTTCGGGTTGGCAGTGCAACTCCCTACCTACTAGCCCAGCGTAGCAGTCCTTCCTAATTTGGGTTATGGTTTTTTCAGTCACTTGCTGTGCTTCTGAGAACCGGACGTTGAATAAAAATGACAAGAAGACTGATGAGCTGTGGTATTTGAGAAGAATACTGAATGAATGTCTCATGTGGGGCCAAAAGAACAAAACACACGTCTTGGACAGGGTGCAGCCGGAGTGCTCCTTGGTGGCAGAGGTGACAAAGCTGCAGCTCACATATTTTGAACATGCTGCTTGAAGAGGTTGTTCATGGAGGTTGGCGGGTCATTGAAAGAGAGGAGCATCCTCAGGCAGATGGATTGACGCAGTGGCTGCAGCAGTGGGCTTGAGTGTGTCCCAGAGTGTGAGGATGGCACAGGACAGGACAGGGTTCAGGTCACTATGGATCAGACTAGACTCACAGGCATCTAACAACAACGTGCTGCTGGCTGTGTAGGTTGTTTTCAAATATTTTATACCATAAAGTATTGTAGTGAGAAATACACTTGCAGGCCTTTTTAATTCTTTGACGATTTTAGTTGCATTACCAAGGAGCCCTGGTGTTGTACAGGATGATGTGTCAGGCTGCTAATCAAAATATCAGTGGTTCAAATTCACCAGCCTCTGCACGGGAGAAAGTGGCATCATCTCCTGGTGGAGAATCAGAACCAGCTCAGTGGCTGCGTGTGCAGCTGAACTGCTGATTTTAAAAAAAATGGGGGGAAAAGTAGAGGTTTCCAATTCTTCTTTATTGTTGTTTGCTTTTTGGTTTTTATTTTCCCAGTTTTCCAATTTGGCCTGCAGATATATACCAGTTAATGTTTATTCGAGTGTGTGCTCAATTATCTGTGGCTTGACTAGCATCAAACAACAAATCCCAGGGGATGCACGCTTATTCCCCATGATTTGGGGTGGAGAGTTTTGGCCCAGTCTGAAATAGATGAAAAAATATTAAAATAAGCCAAAAGCCAGACTATAAACAGCTTGTCAGCGACTGACCAGCATGGGTTTAACAGCTGGAGCAGTGGATTCTAGGACACTATTGTTGCAGAGACAGAGGTAAATAGATTTCATTTGCTTCTAGCACAGCTTTGGGGCAACATTATGAAACCAAAAGTGACTTAAAGGCATCAAGGAAGCATGAGTTCATTGTGGTGCCAGTAAGAGCTAGTTGAGAAGTAAACATCAGAAAGTGACCCTCAACAATCTAAATGCAAAAGCTGCCTACAGGTCCAGGCCCTTTGGGTGGCGGATCTGCAGAAGGGGCCTTGGCACTGCGTCAGGCCGTGAAGGAGGCAAGAAGCAACCTCTGAAAATACCCAAGAAACAGACTGAGAAAATGGACCATGAATATCAGGCTTTCAAGCAGAAATAAAAAGAACAGAAAAAATCTGAGGAGCTAAAAGCAAAGGCCTCAGGCAAACGGCCTCTGGCCACAGGTGCTTTGAAGAAATATGGTTTTATTGCTGTCATTCTGTTCAATTCTTTTTGGTGTTGTTGCTTATTACTTTGGTCCATCCTGTTTTCTGTGGCATCTCTGTTTCAAGGACATTTCTCAGTGTTTCCTGTAAGGCTGGTCTTGTTTTTACGAATTCCTTTAGGTTCTGTATTTCTGGGAATAATTTGATCTCTCCTTCATACCTGATGGATAGTTTTGCTGGGTACAGTATTCTTGGTTGAAAGTTGTGTTCTTTAAGTGTTCGATAGATGTAATGTGACCGGGGCCATGATGAACCTTACTTACCTCCCTGTTGAACATCTGGATTCACTGCCAACAGTGTCTGTTGCCACCTGTAGTTAAAATGAAGTGCTGTCGTGGAGCCTGTTGTGTATTTAAGAATAAACTAGTACAAAACAAAGAAGAAAAAGACACCATATGATGATTCATCTCGAGTTCTTCTCATTCAGCCATTCCAGTCTTAGCCGAGCAGTCAAAGAAAACATGGTCTAGAACCCAGTCAGAATGTACTCTTCAATCTTTGCTATGCCCAGACTTCTGGACAAATCACCTGGAATTAAACCAATTCATTAGAAATGAATTTTCTAAATGTTTATGGAAGGAGTACACAGAGTCACTGCACCAAAAGGAATTGGCTGACACCGAATTTAATGAAACAACGTGATCAAGAGCCTGTGGTGATGAAGGAAGAATTTAAGCTGCTCTGAAAAGTTGGTAAAAAACAAAGCTACAGGAATGGATGGCATACCAACTGACATGCTTAGACAAGCAGACGCTGTCCTGGACACACTCACCAAGCTATTCCAAGAAATCTGGAGGACAACCACCTGGCCAGCTGACTGGAAGAAATTCATATTTGTTCCATTCCAATAAAAGGTGATCTGACTGAGTGTGGAAATTGTGTTGTTGTTGTTATGTGCCGTCGAGTCACCTGCGACTCATAGCGACCCTATGTACAACAGCCCTAAACTCTGTTCTGTCCTGTGCCAATCTCATTGCCTCCGACACACTCCTCCCGATTGCCCCAGTCACTGAATCAATCCATCTCCCAGATGGCCTTCCCCTCCTGTGCCTGCCCTCTACCCTCCCAAGCATGATGTCCTTCTCCAAGGACCGGTCTCTCCTTACAACATGACCAAAGTATCTCAGACGAAGCCTCAGAATCCTTGCCTCCAAGGAGCAGCCCGATGATTTAACCCTCTCCAGGATGTATCTGTTTGTTCTCTTAGCCGTCCATGGCACCTTCAGCACTTTTCTTCAACACCAAAGCTCAAAAGCATCAATTCTCCTTCTATCCTCCTTGGTCATTCTCCAGCTCTCTGATGCATAACAAGTGACTGCAAAGACCATGGCCTGTACCAGACGCACCTTTGTCTCCAGAGACACACCGCTGCTCTTGAGTACTTTAGAGAGGTCCCTAATAGCAGACCTTCCCATGGCAATACGTCTTTTAATTTCCTGGCTGCTGGTGTCAAGAGTGTTGGTTGTGGAGCCAAGCAAACTAAAGCTGTGGACAATCTCAATCTCTTCACCATCCATCCTGATGCTGCCAATTGGTCCAGTGGTGAGAATCTTTGTCTTCTTGACATTGAGCCTCAATCCATATTGAAGGCTGCAGTCCCTGACCCTCAGCAACAAGCGCTTCAGGTCCTCCTCAGTTTCAGCAAGCAGGGTTGTGTCATCTGCATAACGCAGATTGTTTATGGATCTTTCACCAATCCTGATGCCACATTTCTCCTCATAGAGTCCAGCCTCCCGGATGATCTATTCTGCATACAGGTTGAAAAGGTTTGGAGACAAGACACATCCCTGGCATACGTCCTTCCCAGTTTTGAACCATGCACTGTTTCCTTGCTCTATTCTGACAACTGCCTCTTGGTTCAAAAATTATCAAACAATATTATTAATATCACATGCAAGCAAGATCTGCTGAAAATTATTTTAAAAACAGCAGGAATAGCACATTAACAGAGAACTGCCAGAAGTGCAGGCTGGGTTTAGAAGAGTCAATAGTACTAGGGATATTATAGCAAATGTTAGATGGATCTTGGCTGAAAGCAGAGTACCAGGGGAATATATATCTGTATTTCATTGACTATGTAAAGGCATTTTACTGTGTGGATCTCACAACAAATTGTGACTAACTTTGAAAAGAATGGAAATCCCAGAACACTTGATTGTGCTTATACAAGATCTATATTTGGACCAGAAGGTAGTCAGCAGAACAGAGCAAGGAAACATTGCGTAGTTCAAAATAAGGAAAGGTGTACACCGGGGATGTATCCTGTCTCCATATCTTTTCAATCCATATGCAGAACAGATCATCCAGGACCCTGGGCTCTATGAGGAGGAATGTGGCATCAGGATTTGAGGAAGACTCATCAACAACCTGTGTTATGCTGATGACACCACCTTGTTTGCCCGAACTGAAGAGGACCTGAGACTTTTGCTGCAGAAGGTCAAGGACTGCCACCTTCGATATGGATTGAAGCTCAACATCAAGAAGACAAAGATCCTCACCACTGGGCCAATTGGCAGCATCACGATAGATGATGAAGAAACTGAGATTGTTAACAGCTTCAGCTTGCTTGGCTCCACAATCAATACTCTTGGTACCAGAATTCAGGAAATCAAAGCTGAATTGCACTGGGAAAATCTGCTGTCAGGGACTTCTCTAGAGTACTGAAGAGCAACAGCATCAGTCTAGAGACTAAGGTGTGCCTGATCCAGGCCTTGGTCTTCACAATTGCATGCTATGCAACAGAGAGTTTGGCAATGACTAAGGATGACAGGAGAACTGATGCCTTTGAGTTGTGATGCTAAAGAATAGTATTGAACACACCCTGGACCACCAGGAAAACAAATGTATATGTTTGTCTTGGAGAGAGTGAAACCAAGTTTTCCCTTAGAAGCAAGGATTTTGAAGCTCCATCTGACATACTTTGGGCATTGTTGCAAAGACAGACCAGTCCTTGGAGATAGGCGTTATGCTTGGGAGGGTGGAGGGGACATCACAAGAGAGGAAGACCTTGAGTGAGATGGATTGACTCAGTGATTAGGGTAATGGGAGTAGGTGTGTCAGAGACAGTGAGATTGGCACAGGATAGAGCAGGGTTTAGGACTGTTGTACATAGGGTCACTTTGAGTTGCAAGTGACTTGATAGCATATATAAATATGTATTACTGCAAAAAGCAGCTTGGATCTTTATAGCTCAACTCCAAACCCGGCTCAGAAGTACATAAAAACTCAGGTAACTCCACAGACAACACAACACTGAACCCCCATGACCCCGGAACTGCTCTGCAGGTCCCAAGAACCACTAGAGTGCACTCCAGTGTAATAACCAATGGACTTCAACTAACTTCATGCTTTTCACAACTCGACTCAATATGCAGAAAATCAAAATCCTTCCAAGAAAGAAGACTCTGACTTACATCGAAGAAGCCCTTGACAAACAGCTTCCCGTAAGTGGGAGAAGCAATTGCTAGCAGGAAATCAGAGCAAGACCGTAAACTGTATACCACATAGCTGGTGGTATTTAACTGCTAACGCCTAACCACAAATTCATTTCCCATATGCCACCTCGACCCCCTTCCCATCCTCTCCACCTGAAAATTCCTCCCAAGTGGGATGAAGTATGACCAGAACTGTTAAGCTTTGATGAGAGACAATCTAAATAGATGGTGTGATGTGTGAACCATGCTGGAGCCTGATGTGAATAAGTGATTGAATAAATAATGCTGCTTTAACTTGGCCTGGATGTTGCCCTCTCTCCTCCTCCCTTTCTTTTCAACTGGATATCCCAGATAATTGAAAGCAACTGGAGTGCAAGTGGACTGCAAAGTCCCAGAAGGCCACGCATCACTTCTGCTTGACTTGGGGTCCCCTTCTCGGGCTGATGAACCTCACGTGAGAGAGAAAAGCCAAAGGTAGCATGGCCGGGGGCTTTGTCTGAGAAGAGTGAAAGCATGTCAGGGCAAGCGGGGATTTTTGGAGGCTAATGCTCCTCAAGAAACCTCCTTGTGTCTTCCCCACTTCTTAGACCTAAAATAGTTGATTCCAACTCCTAACCACGTCTTGTGTACAGAAGTGTTTCATAAGCAATTCACAGGGCCTTTCTTCAGAGGCACCTCTAGGCGAGTTTCAATCATCAATCTTCAGGTTGGTTAATGCTCAAGGGAATAACCATTTGTGCTTCTCATAGACTCCCTTTCCTTCATGTAGTTGTTGTTATTGTTGTTAGTACCATCAAGTCGAGTGCAACTCACAGTGACTCTATGAACAACAGACCTGAACCCTGTCCTATCCTGTGCCATCCTCATCGTCGGGCCTATTGTTGCAGTCACTGTGTCAATCCATCTCAACGAGGGTCTTCCTCTCTTTCGCTGACCCTTTATCCTTCAAAGCAGTATATCCTTTTCCAAGGAGCAGTCTCTCCTAGCAACATGTCCAAAATATGAGAGACAAAGCTTTTCTATCCTTGCCTCCAAGAAACACTCTGGATGCACCCTCTCTAAGTCCTATCTGTGTGTTCCTTTGGCTGCCCATGCGATGTTCAGTGCTCTTCTCCAACACCACAACTCAAAGGCATCAATTCTGTCATCCTCATTCATTGTCCAGTTCTCAGATGCACAGCAAGTGACCAGAAAGACCATAGCCTGAATGAGATGCACCATGGTCTTCAGACTGACTTATTTCTCCTTCCTTTCATCCATCTCCCAATGGGTGTTGATGAAGCCCTTAGCCACTGAAGGTTCATCTATACGCTTCACTCTGTTACCTCATTGTTCAGTTGGGCAATGATGAATTACCAGAGTGACAGATAGGATGATAAGCACATCTCAGAGACAGAAGAAAAGTAACACCAGCCACCCTGCCCTTGCAGGACAGGAGAAGTCAGGGAAGCAGGGAGGGGATTTCCTGGAGGGGATAGTTGAAACCCTCTGTCCAGTCAAGCTCATGATGACTCATAGCACACTGCCCCACATGTCCCCAAGGCTGCCGGTCTTCACAAAGCTCTGAGAACCACTGCACCACTAGGACTGCTTCCTAGAATGGGAGGGCATCAAAAAGGAACGGAGGTGACCGCAAGGACAGGAAGACGGTCAGAGAATGCAGATGCCATGAAAGGGGCCAGAATCTGGCCTCAAATCTCCATTGTTACCTTTACTGAGGGAACCATCAGATACAACAAATTGGACTTTTTCATATATTTCCAAGGGAGTGCTAGGGGCTTAATGGTAAGGAGTTGCACTGCCAACCTAAAGGCAAGCAGTTCAAATCCACCAGCTGTTGCTGAAGAGAAAGATGGGCAATCTCCTCCCACGTGCTTACTGCCTCTGAAAACTACTGGAGGGTCAGTTAGGAGTTGGTTCTGATTCGATAGTCCATAACAACAGCAACAACAACATATTTCCTTAGAATAATTAACTCTGTAAATAATCACTTGCTTCCTTAGGAAGTAGATATTGTGTTATAAAGTGGGAAATTGGTCCTGCATTGACGGCCAGACCCTACTGTAGTCTTCAAGAGTATGTTGTTGCTGTTGGGTACCATCAAGTCAAAACCGACCCATAGCTGATGTCTATCTCGGAGTGGGGGTGGGGGGGGATCCCTTCAAGAGTACACTCCTGAAAACACTCTGATATCTTTGAATCTACAGGACCATAACAAGGTCCTAACATTTCCCTGGAAAAGTCCTTCCAGAGACTCAAAAGGGAATAGATAAACAATCATGGGTTCAAGGATGCTGGCTGATTTGGGGAAGGAATTTTAAAACTGAATTGCGGATGTCAGATGGATCCGGGCTGAAAACAGAAAATACCAGAAGGATGTCTATTTGTGTTTTATTGGCTATTCACACGGAGAAGAATGGAAATCCCAGAACACTTAATTGTTCTCATGTAAAACCTATGCCTAGACCAAGAAGCTCTTGTGTGAACAGAGCAGAGGAACACTGCATAGTTTAAAATCAAGAAAGATAAGTGTCAGTGTTGTTTCCTTTTTCCATACCTATTCAATCTGTGTGCTGAACAAATCTTTGGGGAAGCTGGACTTTATGAAGAAGAGTGTGACATCAGGATATGAGGAAGACTCATAAACAACCTGAATTGTATAGACAATATAACCTCGCTTGCTAAAAGGGAAAAAGATTTCTCTTGTGCAGAAAATCAAAGACTATACAGCTTTCTATAATCTTCAGTAGAATCTTGCTTGCATGTGAAATCAATGACACTGTTCTGTAGTTTCCACACTCAGTTGGGTCACCTTTCTTTGGAA
>NW_006399965.1:1290070-1291507 GCF_000299155.1 Elephantulus edwardii | reverse complement strand
GGCACATAACAACAACAACAATAGCTTTCGATATGGATTACATATCAACATCCAGAAGAAAAAAATCTTCACCTTTGGATCAATAGACAACAACATGATAGATGGAGAAGATTGACATTGTCACTCTTACTTGAATCTGCAGTCAGCACTCTTGATACCAGCAGTCAAGAAATCAAATGACTTACCACATTGGGAAAATCTGATGTCAGGGACCTCTCCAAAGTTCTAAGGAACAACTCCATCAGTTTAAAGACTAAGATTAAAGTGTGCCTTACTCAATCCCAAATCTGCTCAGTTACTTGGTATGCATCTAAAAGTTGGATAAAGATGAAGAATTCGTGCACGTGAGTTGTAGTATTGGAGAAGAGTTTTACATAACTCACGTGCTGTCAAAAGAATAGACAAATATGTCCTGGAAAAAGCACAGCAAAGCTGCTCCTTGCAGGCAAGGATGGTGAAACTCTGCCTCACATCCTTTGGGCATGTTGTAAGGAGAGGCTAGTCCCTGGGAAAGACACGATGCCTGGTGTGGTGGAGGATCTGAGAAAGAGAGTAAAACCCTCAACAAGATGATTGACACAGTGGCCATAAGAGTGGCCTCGAGTTTATCAGAGATGATGCAGATGGCACAGGACAGGTCAGGGTGCAGACCTGTTATTCATCAGGTTGTTAATGGGTCACAGTCAATCAATTCTATAACATCTAACAACTATATGATAAGGACGGAGATAACGGCATAATTCTGATTTTCTATCAGCATAATTCTGATTTTTCTCATGATGAGCACTTCCATAATTTTTTTTAAAAAAATATTGACTTTTCCCTATTTTTCCTTTTCCTTTCCATTGCCCCATTCACCGGATTTTCCTTGGAGTAATAAAGTGCCGGGCGTGGTCCTACCATAGGGATTTCGCGAACTATCCAGAGGCAGAATTATGTCTAGAATGAAAAAATCTTCCTTCCTGGGGCAGCGAATCACTAGGCTTGTTCCCGAGGAGGAGACTGTCTGCCCTGGGTGAGGTATGAAGGTATGATCGTCCCCCAACAGAGATCCCCCAGGAAGTCATGCTGTTGTCTCTTGGAGGATGCCGAAGGACCAGGAAGAGGTCCTGTGTGTCTGCAGGAAGAATTGTCACCCACAGGCAGGGGCTCCTGTGCCCAGCATCCTCCTCCTCCTCCTGGACAGCAAGATTCACCCCTGCTCAGAGGACCAAGTCTCAGCCAACGCAGCCGGAAGTGAGTCTCCCTCTGTTGAGTTCCTGGGATACCAAACGTACTTAGTCAACTCTTTCACTTTACAGTTTATTTTCAACATGGTGACTCTCTTTGTCTTATATCCAAAAGCTTCAGGAGACTAAGGATTGTACTTCTTGCATCTCTGTGCATTCCACACAACCCCAGCACATAGCACTCTGTGCTTTCTCCTAAAACTGGCGG
>NW_006399965.1:1252240-1289970 GCF_000299155.1 Elephantulus edwardii | reverse complement strand
GGGGGGGGTGGAGTTTGGTAAATAATAACTTCAGGGTGCTTAAATTGCTAACTTTTTGCTGCTTATAGTGTGCATACCTTTCACATTTACTATTTAAACCAATGCTTCTTAATCTCATGAAATTCTTTGAGACTGGAGCAAACGCAAGGCTCCCCAGGAAGCTACTGTGCCTCGTGTCTCCTTCAGGGCCATCCAGCCTCAGACAGCAAGCTGAGAAAAGCTCAAGCCGAGAACATCTGCTGAGGGCTGTTCTCTTCTCCATGACGTAAGGTGACCCAGGAGTATTGAGGCTCAGGTTGTGCAAACCGAGGTTCAGAAGGTTGCAAGCCTCATCCAGTCAGCCGTGAATGACAGATGCAGGTGGCAGCTCGCTCAGTGTCCCGTCTCCCGTGATGCCTGTTTTGTAGATCTGCCCTTTGGAAGGCAGAATCAATCCAGGAAAAACTCAGAGTGAGAGCAGAGACTGTCGCTGTGGCCCTGGAGGAGATAGATGTCCAGGCCCGGGGGGGGCAGTGCGCCCGCCACGCAGCCCAGCTCCTTTTCCTGCCAGGGAGGCCGCCTAGGAGAGCTGGGTGTCAGCCTCTCATCAGAGGCCCCAGGTGGCTCCCCGAAAGTGCTGACAGGATGTACAGCGTCAGGGTGGCCAGGTGGGTCGCCACGGTCACAGCACACGCGCCCCACTTCAGCCGCAGGGCCCTCCTTCTCATTTTCGTCATTCCCTGCGCTCTGGTCCAGATGCTGTGCACTAAACCACAGGCTTTTTAGTCATGACTCACAAGGCCCATCCAGCGAGCAGGTAGATGAGGTTTAGAAGGAGTCACGGGAGGGCAGCCTTCCAGGGCCTTACATAACAGCTCCAGTTTCCGCTGTCAGTGCGTGATAGGAGAAATGAAAATCCCTGTGCAGTCATTAATGCGTAATGCCTCGGCCACGGCCTGGAAAATCAATCTTCCACCGCCTCAGCGAGGACGAACAACAGTCCCGCAGCTCCCCACACCCTGGACTGTCCTCTTCTACGCCTCTTGGTGTCACTCTGCTCAGCTCCCCACATGACAGAGTATAATCGCGTCAAGAGAGCCAAGGTGGGGGCTCCTCCAGGCACCACTTGCAGGCTCGGCCTGTGAGCCACGTGGGGGGCCTGGTAGCTTAGCTGGCCAGGGGAGCCAGACCCTGGGTCCCACACCCCGAAGGATACACTCACTGCCTGCATCCACTGCCCCAGATTTTCCTAAGCAGATGTGAACCTTCTCAAGTGTGCAAGTGGGATTATTTTAAGAATGAAGGAACCTCACAGGAGCTCTGGGGGCCTAATGGCAGAAAGATGTGCTGCAAATCTGAAGGCCTGCGGTTTAAGGCCACCGGGAGTAAGATGGGCAATCTCCTCCCTTGTGATTAGCTGGCTCTGAAAATCCACAGGAGGGTCAGCTATGGGTCTATTTGGATTCTGTGGTACACAACACAACAACAAGCAAAGGAAATGAACCTCACAGCCTTCTGTCTTTCATGCCAGTTTTTGTTGTCGAGATTGTTGCTTTTTGCCCTTGGCAGCTTAGAGCATAAACTGTCATGGAGACATTTGTGTTTAACAGGGACTGGAGCTTAATCTGTTCCCTTTCCCCCCACCACGTTCTCATGAAACAGGAGCCCTGTTGACATAGTGCCTTGCCTGTTGGCCTGCTGAATGAAAGATGAGAGGTTGGAGTCCACCAATGGGAGAAGATGAGAGGTTGGAGCCCACCAATGGGAGAAGATGAGAGATTGGAGCCCACCAATGGGAGAAGATGAGAGGTTGGAACCCACCAATGGAAGATGAGAGGTTGGAGCCTACCAATGGAAAAAGATGAGAGGTTGGAGCCCACCAATGCGAGAAGATGAGAGATTGCAGCCCACCAATGGGAGAGAGATGAGAGGTTGGAGCCCACCAAAGGGAGAAAGATGAACAGACTCCTCCTGTAAGGTGCACAGCCTCAAGAACGCAATGGAAGAGAGCAATCGTTAGAATCAACCTGATGGCTTTGGCTGGGTTGGGTTTTCATGAATCTGGTGTTTCCTGAATCTGGTGTTTCATCAATAACGGTGTTTCATGAATCGGTTTCATGAGTCTGGCTGAAATGTTTGGACAGAGCTGTAAGTGACTGCCTTACCTGGTGTACTAGAACAACAAGGAAAGTAAGGGTAAGGGGTCGCTCTGTCGGATCACCACTGTGAAGCCATCGGTACCTCCCCGTGGCCTCCTTTTGGAATCATCCACATCATTGGATCTCAGCAGGGAGAGCCGCAGCACCCCAGGGCACACTGGCAATGTCTGACGAACTTTTCATTTGTCACAAATTGAGAAGATGTGTGCTACTGGCATCTAGTGAGGAGAGGCAAGGCCTTGTGGCACTCTCAAAGATAGATATGATGGGGTATGCACACCCACACACTAGAGGAACTGTTCCCCTTCTTCAAGTAGGGGAAGTTTCACAAAATGAATCAAATATCTAACCAGTGTCAGGGTGCATGGAGATCGATGACGGAGTAGTAACTCTCTGCCCTTTCAGACACTTTAGTGGAGACAGGCATGTTTGCATAGACAATGTAATATAATCTAAGTATACACATACAACACGTTTAACAAACACAGTTACAGCATGCAAAGGGCTAGGAACTGGAAAGAAGGAGATGGAACCAAACGGGGAACCAAGCAGACTGCAAGAGTACTTTAAAAACAGAAGAATTTTAGAACTCTGGGGAGTTCATAAGCAAGAAAACCAGACAGGCAAAGTGAAGATAAGAAAGCTCTGAAGGTTCAGGGGACAAGATTAGCTAAGGCAGGCACCTCATGGGAGAACAGGTTAGCGAAGGCAGGCACCTAGTGGCAGAGGAACAAGGTTAGCGGAGACAGGCACCCGGTGGCAGAGGCCGCAAGAGGCTGCCCAAGCAGCTTGGCCAACAGGCTGCTTGATACATGAGAGGGTGAGGAGGCCAAGTTTCCTTAGCTGTTACATTTTTATTTTTAATAAAAGCTCACATATTTCCATGTCAGGTTTTCATAATCTTATTCTGTGTTTGTTATGGTAACTTTCACATTTAGTGCAGAATCTGAGTATTTTATTCAGTATTTCTATTTAATGGAGAAAAAGGAGGTTTTTTACCTTAAAAGTGCATTATAAAATTTCTCCTGGTATTAGACTAATTATGATTTTTTTTTATTTGTTCCAACCATTAGTCATTTCATGTGAGCCACAATTTTTTTTTTTTTTAGTTTTTGCTTGCCAAAACTGAGGAGGAACTGAAGGATTTGTTGCAGAAGGCCAAGCACTGCAGTGTCCAATATGGATTGAAACTCAGCATCAAGAAAACAAAGATTCTCACTACTGGGCCAATTGGAAGAACCATGATAGAGGGAGAAGGGATTGAGATTGTTAACAAATTTCAGCCTGCTTGGATCCATATCCATAACCAACACTCTTGGCACCAGCAGTCAGAAAATCAAAAGATGAATTAATCACATTAGGAAAAGCCACTGACGGGGATCTCTCCAGAGTGTTAAAGAGCAATGATGTCACTCTAGAGATTAAGGTGCGCTTGACCCAGGCCTTGATCTTCACAATTACTTGCTATGCCTTAGAGTGCTGGACAGTGAGGAGAATACTGAATATACCATTGACCTCCAAAAGAACAGTACATGTCTGTTCTGGAAAGAGTCAAACCAAGTTGCTCCCTAGAGGCAAGGATTTTGAAGCTCTGTCTCACATACTTCGGACATGTTCCCAGAAGGGACCAGTCCTTGGAAAAAGACATCATGCTTGGAAGGGTAGAGGGACAGTGCAGGAGAGGAAGTCTATGGGTGAGATGGATTGACTCACTGACTGGTGTAACAGGGACAGGTGTATCAGATTGAGACTGGCTCAGAATAGGGCAGGGTTCAGAGATAAAGTGCATAGAGTGGCTACAAGTTGCAGGCGACTTGATGGCTTGTGACAACAACAGTGGAAGACTCTTAGAAGCATCGAGCAAATGACAGAAGTTGTTATTGTTAGGTGCTGTCGACTGTGGCTCATAGCGACCCTATGAACAACGGATCTTCCTCTCGCATACTTTGGCCATGTTGCTTGGAGAAGCTATTCCTTGGAGAAGGACATGATGCTTGGTGTGACAGAAGAGGCTTTAAATACTGAGGGTCAGTTTTGTCTAGGCCAGTTACATAAGCTGATTATTACCGCCATTTTATAGAAGAAACAGCTGAGGTTGGTAAAGGTGGGGAAGTATTAAACATTCTAACATATCAGAATGAGACTCAACAGATATTAAATGACAAGATTTTTTGGTTTCCATGATGTATTGGCTAAAGGCTGCAGCTCTGCAGACTGGGGGTTGGAGAAAGTAACTATTGTCTGGCTGGTTCTTCTAAGAGCAGATTACCCAGAGTTCAGTCAAGGGATAATCCTGTTGGAAAATGAAGGCCCAGAGAGCCACAGAGAGTCCTGAAGCTCCCCATGAGATGGGATGGGCGAATGTTCTCCTCCTCCATGGTTGTAGGAACAGGAACCAGTGAGGTAGCCTAGAAGCAGATGTAGGGAACAGCTGCAATTGTTAACAGTCAGAAGCCAAAGTTCATCTGGAAAGAGTATCTTTTCAGGGAATTCTTGGAGACTGGACTGATTTCAGGAAATTCATACTTTCGACACAGTGGCCAGGCTCCCTCAAGTCGGGGAAGGCAGGGACTACTGTGGTCACTTTGCCTGACTGGGTGCTGGGAGGTCCTCCAGCCACACTCCCGGGCCCCTAACACTCACTGTGGACCCTTCTGACCTCTGGCCAGAATCTCTGCCTGGACCCTATATATCCTCATGCTTACCTGTTGAAAATGTGCCCTGGTTCATTCTGGCATCTTCAGGGGAGGCCCCATCTCTCTGTGCTGTTTGCCCACCTCCGGAACAAGGCCCTGTCTTCTTTTTCTGAAGGCCTTAGTTCACAGTAGCAAGTCAGCCTGGATTCTTTCCTCATCGCAAATTCACTTGGTGCATGTACTCAGGGTTGCTTTGCTCAGGGCACCGGTTGGAGACAGGCACAGTCTAGGGAAATCCCAAGTCCTTGACGACTCTATTTCCTTTAGAAGCCCTATGTCCTGGGGTTATTAAGTAAGTCTGTCAACTTTGTACCTGAAACAAATGAACAACCTGACAGATGTATGAGTTTCAAAAAGAAAGCAACCCCACCAGATGCTTTTTTTGCGGGACACTGTAAATGCTTTTCAAGATTCTTTCATGTTTTCCAGTAGTCACTCACTATCCACTCCACACAGTGGGCATCACCCTTCGCTCAGGAGAGGCAGCTTCCTATGAAGCAGTCTTGGGTGGACTCCTTGGCAGAAAAAGCAAGAGGTGAAGTCATTCCCGGGCATTGGTGAGGTGTTAGAGATCGTGCCAACCGGGGCCACAGCAGTGCCCAACAGCTGCCACCCTTCCAGGCTGCCTGACGAGTTCTCTAGGCTCTGGCCTTGGGCAGGAAGCCGGTGACATATTTGCATTCAAAGTGAATGAGTGAGCACTGAGGCAAATGAACCAGCTGACAGTGTTAAGTGTCTACTTTGAAACAATTCTTTCTTGAAACATCCCGTCAAGTCAATTCCCACTCATGAAACAGCCTGTGTTTTGGAGATTATCTCTACAGGACTTTTCAGGAGCTGTGACCTGACGGAAGGGGAGCTCCTTCTCGTGTAGTGCTTGCTGTTGTTGTTGTTGTTGTTAAGTGCCATCGAGTTGTAGGCAACTCATAGTGACCCTATGAAAGAAAGTCCTGGACGCTTGTATAACTTTCATCCTTTCTCCAGGTTCGTAGGGTTTCCGGAGGCAAGCTATTTCAGAAGTAGATGCCACTCCTGCTTCCAAGCTTGTTTTAATCGGGGAGCTTCACCAGACACTGTCCACCATGGGTGACCATTATCACATTTGACACATCAGTGTCACAGTGTTCAGCTTCACAGCAACCACAAGTTACCTCTGTACAACAAGTGGACACACTAGGGCTATACGACCTAGAAGAATATTTGAACAAAAACCATGGAAAATAGGCCTGAGGGCTGTGGATTAGAAGTCACCCACCTTTGGCTTGGTAGCATCACTTTCTCTCCAATACGCCAACAACTGAGCTCTCTCTATGTGATTGTTGTTGTTAAGTGACATCGAGTCATAGGCAACTCATAGCGATCCTATGAACAAAAGACCTGGACATTTGTATAACTTTCGTCCTTTCTTCATGCTGCTGGCTAGATTCAAACTGGCAAACTTTTAGTTAGTGGCTGAGAACCAATCACATCTCAAGTAAATATACACATACTTACTCACATTAAAGCTCCTGTGTGTGGCTTATTAAAACAAAAGGACATCTGTTTGCCCATCACATTACCGGGAGCGTCCTAACCCTCACTGTGTGTGACACAAGGTTCACCAAAGAGCAAAGGTGTCTGTGTTAGCAACTGGGATCTGTTTGCAGCTGGGGTTCCAGGCCTTGGTGCTCAGTCCCAGACCCTTGAGTGCCACTTATCAAAAGCAGTACCTCAGGGTGCACCTCACTCCGCAAATGGACCAGCACTGGCTCGAGCACCGTTCTGTGGCTTCTACCTTCCAGAGGGTGACCAGCCGATTATCCTTCAGAATCCTTGAGATGCCCTGCACAGAGTGACTGCTGTTACCAAGCACAGCCTCTTGCCTGTAGCTATGAAACATCAGATACAGACAAGGACAAGCCTCCGTGTTTTGTTTTTGTCACGACCTTCCCTGTACAGAACAGTTGACATTGCGATTTGAGAGCCAGGCTTTTCACCGGTCATCTAATGTAATCCTCATATAGAGCCTGGGCTCATTTTACCAAAAATGAAACTTTCTCCACCTGGACAATGTCATCACACTCCAGAAGACTCACCTGAGAGGGGCAGGGGGTAGGGGGACCGAAGGCTATGAATCTAGAGACCAGACGCCCCACTGGAACCTCTACTCAGCACTCACTGCTCCCTTATGTGCTTGACCCTTCAGGCTGAGCGCTGTTTGAGACTCTGGGCAGGTCTCCCAGAGGAAACTGACACCAGTGACTAGGCCTGGGGGAGCAGTAAGTGTGGGAAGTGGGGAGCAGTGTCCCATGGGAAAGACCAGCCCAGCTGGGCCAGCAGATATGATTTTCTTTCCCTAAATCTAGGTGGTTTCGGTTTTGTTCTATTTTTATGGTAAATCTTGCAGCTTTCAATGTTAGCCATTGAGGAAACAAAAATGAGCAAAATAAAACTTGCTTAACACACCCTGAAGGCAAAGGAGTAGTGTTTATGGGCTGATTTGCCACATGGAACTTTTCCTGTAGATATAAAAATTCAAAGACAGAATTAAATGGGGTTCAGGTTTTTGTCTCTGTCGCTGAGTTTCTTTTTCCTATTACCGTCACCATCACTGTTTAGGGCAGTTTGTGACCCAGGTATTATCTCATTTATTGCTCACAGGGCAGCTGGGAGGTGGGTGCTGTGTGCCTTCGGAATTATAGCACAGCTTCTTGCCCTAGGCCACCAGAGCTCCCTGATTGCTGATTTACAGCCTTCATATCCCAATGGAGTGTTGTGAACCAAGCGGATGGTAGTGAGTGTATAATCTTTGTGGGAGCACGTGGCCAGGTCCTCTCAGGAGTTAAACCACCATTTTCAGTTAGTAGCCAATCATTTGACTGTCACCCCGGCACAGCTCAGACATTAACAGAGCCTAGCCCCAGGCTCCCTCATTACCTGTGCTTTTTACTCAGTATGCCCTGACTTTCTACATTCTCCCACCAACACTGCAATATCAGTGCTAATCTCCACTCCAGGCCGTATAATGACTCAATCAAGACGCACAGCTGACCCTCCCGCAGGTTTTCAGAGGCGGTAAATCACAGAGATTGCCCATCAGATTGCTGTTGGTGGATTCGAGCTGCCAGAGGCGCCGCCTACCGACGATCCACGAGTCAGTTCTTCTTATTAAATGCCAGTTCTAAAACGCCCTTTTAACCTGGCACTTAGCTTCGTTCACTGTGGAAAGAGGAGCTGGTCCTCAGCGCCGAGTCTGAGAAGCTGGGAGTGACGGGGTATACGAGTCGGCTGCAGGGCTTTGCTGCTTTTTGTAGAGAGCTGCATTGGGGTGTGTTTTGAGGACGGTGGCCAGGAGCTTGTTCCACACGGTGTCCAGCTTTCCCAGGGCAGGTGTGTCCAGCCCTTAATGCTTATCAGTACGGACACTGAGGCCACCTTCCTAAGCCTGCACACTCATTTCTCCCTACTGGTCTTGTTCTCTCGGGAAGATGTAAGTCAGGCCATTTTGCATCTGGAATTAGTCACCAACTAATTTGTCTAATCCTTTTCTTATCAACGCCTCATTACTGTGAGTCGTGAGGCAAGGCGGCCTCTGTAGCCTCCATCAACCCTCTGACTAATTGGTTCCTTTTTCAAAACCACCATTCTTTGTTTCCTTTCCCATTTCAAAGAAGCGCTGCACATTATCTTTCAAATTCACAGAGTGAGCATGACACTTTAGTCACGCTGTATAAAAATCACATTTCTCAAAAGTCTGGAAGTTAAGGTAGTGATCCAGAGAGTTGCCCCACGTTGATCCTGGGCATTCTGGAACCTCATCCCCAGTGAACATTGCAAAACACGTCTGAAAACAATATAACCTTTATATGAGGCAATCATTGTCTCATGTTAACAATTACATGCTTAGAAATTGTGATAAATAAAGCCAAGCTTTGCCATCCCCTTGGTTAAGATGGTTTAGCCAGTAGTGCAATAACCCTTCTGAGTAATGCAATAACCTTTCTGTAGCAGAAACTTCTCCCTGGGTGATAAGAAAGGCACCAGGGCCTGGGGCTCCCCACCTCATCAACTTCACAACTGTTTGTGGGAGACACCACTTGTGAGAATGGAGGTGCCGAAAGGCAGCATCCATGGGGGCTGCAGCACCAGGGCAGCTACGGAGGAGTCATCTCCCTGCTCCAGACGCCTCATCTCTTGAACAACGTGATGCCTGGGGGTGAGAGTCAGAAAGGAAAGAGAAGCAAGAACCCCAACTCCCAAGAGCCCACTGGGGTGCTAGAACCTTAGTACCATTACTGCAGATCTCACAATGGGGTGTTTGGAGTCACACTCCAGGACAAACATCTCATGAGTGTCTTGGCCAGAATCCGTGTCTTCCCAGATTCAGAAACAGAATCCTACCCATTACGCAGCCCAGCCCCTGCCAGAGAAACACATCCAGCACGGGGAAAAAGATGGCCACACGTCAGGGCTATGTGTGATGGGGCCACTCATGGCACCTGCTATGGCAATGGTGTTGAAGTTTTGAATGTTTGCTCATTATCTTTAAATTTCTTATAAACTGAACATTTCATTCCATTCCGTGAACTCCATATGAAAGGAGTGCTTGGGTGGTGCACATGGTAAGCACTCACATGCAAACAAAATCCCGCTGAAGTCATTCCAGAAATGACTGAACGGTACATTGACAAGGAACCCGGAAAGACAAGCTGGGTTTAGAACAGACTGTGGCACCAGAAGAAACATTATTGCCAATGTCAGATGGATCTTGGCAGAAAACAAAAAGTACCAGAGAGATTCTGTGTTTCATTGACTGTGCAAAGGTATTTTACTGTGTGGATCACAACAAATTTCAGCTAACCTAGAGGAGAATGGGAATCCCAGAACACTTGATTGTGCTTATGTGAAACCTATACTTGAACTTGAGGAGGCAGTCCTCAGAACAGAGCAGGGAAACACTGCATGGTTCAAAATCATGAATGTAGAATGTATCCTGTCTCTGTACCTTATGAATCTATATACAGAACAGATCATTCAGGAGGCTGGACTTTGTGAGGAGGAATGTGGCATCAGGATTGGAGGAAGACTTACCTTGCCTGCTGAAACTGAGGAGGACCTGAAGCACTTGCTTCAGAAGGTCAAAGACTATAGTCTTCAATATGGATTGAAGCTCAACATCAAGAAGACAAAGATTCTCACCCTTGGGCTATTTGGTAGCACCATGACTGATGGATAAGAGAATGAGATTGTAAAGAATTGCAGCTTGCTCAGCTCTACTATAAACACTCTTGGCACCACAGCAGTCAGGAAATCAAAAGACAAACTTCACTGGGAAAATCTGCTGTCAGGGACACTCGAGAGTACTGAAAAGCAATGATGCCAGCCTAGAGACTAAGGTGCACCTGATCCAGGCCATGGTGTTTGCAGTTACTTGCTGTGCATCAGAGAGCTGGACAATAACTTAGGATGACAGATGAAGAATTGATGCCTTTGAGTTGTGGTGCTGGCAAAGTCTAGAACATACCATGAACCACCAAAAAAAAGCAAATGGGTCTTGGAGAGGGTGAAACCAAGTTTCTCCTTGGAGGTTAGGATTTTTGAAGCTTCATCTCACAGGCTTTGGACACATGTCCAGGAGGGACGAATCCTTGGAGAAGGACATCATGCTCAGAAGCACAGGAGAGAAAGACCCCAGATGAGATGGATTGATACAGTAACTGGGCAATTGGGTTTGGTGGGTCAGAATTAGTGAGACTGGCTCACGACAGGGAAGGCTTCAGAACTGCTGTACATAGGGTGATTAGGAGCCACAGGCAACTTAACAGCACATTAACAACAACATGAACTAAAAGGTTGACTGTTTGAACCCACCCAGAGACTCCCAGGAGACAGTCGTGGTAATCCATTTACACACGGGGAGGAAATCCCCATGGGGCAGGTCTCCTCTGCACACCTAGTGTTGCCAGGAGTCTGAATCAACTCAAATGCAGCTAACACTAACATGTGATTTCAAAATAGTACTTCCCAAGAGTCTGTGAGTAAAGTCAGTGATCCAGAAAGCTGGTCCATGTTGACCCTGCAGATTCTAGAACCTAGTTCCCGAGACTCCACCCCTACATTTTCATTTCCTTAAGGGAAGTCCACCCCAAGCGTAAAGCACCAAGAAGCAGAGACATCTTGGAGGGAGAAAACAAGTTTAATCCAAACATGTACAGAGAGTTTTGGCTTCACAAGGCTCAGCAAAACCTTCGATCATTAAATACAAAAAGAAACCCTGGCCCAATCTCTGACCAAAAGCAGCAGTGAAGCAGGCCAGTGTGGAAACAACATCTGCGGCTAGCGAGCCCTCTTGGAACAGTACAAAATGTTCATCTTTCTTTCTCTACTTTCTAAAGGAAATCAGTGTCACGCAAGCACAGTTCATCCTGCTTCCCCACACAATGGCTTTTGAAGTGCGTGCTTCTGAAGTGCAGGTACTGTGGTGTTTGGGGACAAAGCTGATGGTTGAGGTAGTAATAGGTTTCATAACACGGTGATCGGATTCATATTTTTCTATTACAGTAAATGTGCTTTGAGCAAAAGAGCTTACCAGCTACGCAAGCCATGGCCATACTGTTCTTTTATTTCCTAAGAAATAACATTTTCAAAAGTAACAAAAGACTTTCTGACAAAGGCTCAGTCATCGTACTGAGAATGACTCAAGTGGCAAAAAGGGCTGCAGAGTGCGGTTAGCTTATTGGCCCACTTGGTTCTGGGCAGGAAAGCTGGTGGAGCCAATATATTTCCACACGCTATGGATCTGCGACTAGCCTGGTGAGCAGAGCTCCAGAGAGAGCCCCGGCCGAGGAGCACCTCTGACGGACAAGGCTCAGAGAGGGAACTCCAGGTTCCTTGACAGCATAGAAAAAGCTAGCGGCTTTCTGCTTTCATTGATGGGGAAACACGGTGGGCACAGCTGCTCTTCCTTTTCCATACCTCTCAGGAGGTATAGGAGAAATAGGAAAACGTCACAAACGTATTCACCATCAACTTGTTGACAGCTGCCTTCAACTCAGCCACCAGTTAATGTCAACTGCCTTAGACCACTTTGATCCAAAGGGTTTTTACTGGCTGGTTCTTGCAAGTAGATTACCAGGCTTTCCCTCCCTAGTTCACATTAGTTTAGACGCTCTGCTGAAACTTGTTCAGCATCATCTAACATGCCAGCTTCTACTGACAGGTAGGTTGTAGGTTGTGCGTGAGGTGCATTGACCAGAATTGAACCTGCGTCTTTTGAATGGAAGATGAGACTTCTACCATTGAACGGCCCCTGGCCCTGAAGGCTTTCTGAAAATTAGACTACAATCAAGGAGAGGACCTCTTTAAAGGAGGGATCTTCTGCCAGCGTCAGGCCAAGAACATGCACCCATGGTGCTTGCTCAAGGTAGCGATGCGGTGGTGGCTCCAAGCACAAGGAGCCTCTGTCATTCTCTTGACTCTAGAAACAGTGCTGAGCAAGCACCGATTTCAGGAGGCCTCTCACATGAGACACAGTGTTAGGAAGAAGAGCTAGCCAAGCCACCTGAACAAAGCATGTAGAAGATTGGACAGCGTTCCCAGAGGCCAGGCAGCGACAAAGTCCCCACGGGGGCCAGGGAGACTCAGCCCCTCCCAGCAAGAGTGGTTCTCTGGACAAGAGTCCTGCTCTCATCTCTCATCTCCAGGGAGAAGCACTGGCCTGAGAAGCAGAGCTATTTCATCAGGCTGTTCTAACAGCCTCGAGAAAATGTCTTATGAGATCCCCTAACTCCCTCTGTCCCAGTTCCACATGTGACAAAGCTATTTCAGTTACCAGTTGTGAGAATGGCATGTCAGGAGGGGGCAGAGGGAGGGACAGATTGGCATCATGTGACTGTCTCTAACTTCCAACAGGAGCTGAGGAGAGTCACTATCAACATCAGCCCCAAGCTGATGCCTCTAAAGTGAAATAGGACATACTTCCTTTCTCCAAACTTTTTACTAATTCTAACACTAGTCATCCCTCCCATAATATTCTCTACTTCTCTGCTGGGTTCAGTAATTTACTGTCCTGGCCACACAGAACTCATAGACAATACTCAAACTTAAAGGAGTTATCAGGGAAGTGGCTAAATTATAACTCAGGATAAGGAATGACACAGGATGAAATCCTTTAGTCAAGACAGCTTCTTAGTGGTGCCACATAAATAGGCTTGACCACATGGCCCTTGGCACCGTAGATCCTTAGTGCCTTTGGTCTCTTGGGCCAGCCTGGCCTCTTGCTCTCTTTAGCTCTGGCAGTAAATACCTTGGGATACCCACTCCACAAGGAAGCCTCCTGCCTGTAGGTGCATAACTGTCTTGCTACATGGATTTGCATTAATGTCAAATTACCCAAAGAGAGCTCTGGTGGCCTAGTGGTAAAGAATTGCATTGGCAACCTCTGTTATTAGTTTCAAAGTTTGTTTTTCTAGCCATTACCTTAGCCCCTGCTGGCCTCCAACTCCCTTAACTGCAGACTCATGATCGTGCAAATTATCAACAGCTGTCGGACTAGGATAAAAGAGAGTGCTTTCCATACTGTAGAGTGAGACTGTGGGTGAGGGAGGCCCCCACAATAAGGTGGTGCAAAGATTGTACAGAGACTGTGGCATTCCTGTGGAGGGAGACTGGCAAGTTGTAACCTGAGGCTTCTTGCATTTGTGCTGGCCATGGTGAAAGGTTTTGCTTGCCAGATGCTTGAAGGAAAAGCTGACTTATAACCGCTCTGAGGCAAACCTTGCTGGATGATTGAGGAAACCAGGGGATTACTGGATCTGTGTTGCTGACATGAAACTAAGACTTTTACTAATTAAGGAGTTGTGTTTTGCTGTTGATCTGGTTTGAGACTGCTGGCCTAAACATGGATTTGCATTGTAAGATATTCTTTGCCTCTCCTACACCCCAATCTATTTCCCTAATAAACTCCACTCTTGGTACCACAACTGTGGGTAAAGTCTGTGAGTCAATAATGCATATCAAACCCAGTAAATGGTAGAAATAGGTTCAGGGACACGGTGGGGTGGAGGGTGGCATGTCTGACCTATCAGCTCTCTATTTGCTGCTATGGCTATAATTAATGGGAAAAGTTCCCCTTTGTGAAGTGGTTAGAAGTCAGACTAGGCTACCACTACCCCCATGTTGTAATATCTGCTACTTTTACACAGCCCAAAGGTGGGGTGGTTGTTGTTGTGGTTGTTGTTGTGTGCCGTCGAGTCTCTTGCGACTCATAGAGACCCTATGTACAACAGCCCTAAACTCTGCTCTGTCCTGTGCCAATCTCACTGTCTCTAACACACCCATGCCAATTACCTGAGTCACTGAATCAATCCACCTCCTAGAGGGCCTTCCCCTCCTGTGCCTGCCTTCCACCCTCCCAAGCATGACATCCTTCTCCAAGGATCTCCTTACAACATGACCAAAGTACGTCAGACGAAGCCCAGAATCCTTGCCTCCAAGGAGCAGCCCAGTTTAACCCTCTCCAGGACGTGCTCACCAAGTTGTGTCAAGAAATCTGGAGAACAACCACTTTGCCAACTGACTGTAAGAGATCTGTGTTTGTTCCCATTCCAAAGAAAGGTGACCCAACAGAGTGTGGAAACTATAGAACAATATTGATTTCACATACAAGCAAGATTCTACTGACGATTATCCAAAAATGACTGGAATAGCACATTAGCAGAGAACTGCCAGAAGTCCAGGCTGGGTCTAGAAGGGGTTGTGGTACTAGGGATATTGTAGCTAAGGTTATATGTATCTTGGCTGAAAGCAGGGAATACCAGAGGAATGTCTATCTGTTTTTCATTGACTATGCAAAGGCGTTTGACTGTGTGGATCATAACAAACTGTGCGTAACTCTGAGAAGAATGGGAATCCCAGAACACCTGATCCTGCTAATGCGAAACCTATACTTGGACCAAGAGGCAGTAGTCAGAACAGAGCAGGGTAACACTGCATGGTTCAAAATTGGGAAGGATGTATGCCAGGAATGTTTCCTGTCTCCATACCTTTTCAACCTATATGCAGAAAAATTATCCGGGAGACTGGGCTCTATGAGGGGAAATGCGGCATCAGGGTTGGTGGAAGATCTATCAACAATCTGCGTTATGCAGATGACACAACCCTGCTTGCTGAAACTGAGGAGAACATGAAGCGCTTGCTGCTGAGGGTCAAGGACTGTAGCCTCCAATATGGATTGAGGCTCAATGTCAAGAAGACAAAGATTCTCACCACTGGGCCAACTGGCAACATCAGGATGGATGGTGAAGAGATTGAGATTGTTCACAGCTTTAGTCTGTTTGGCTCCACAGTCAACAGTCTTGGCACCAGCAGCCAGGAAATTAAAAGACATATTGCCATGGGAAAGTCTGCTGTTAGGAACCTCTCCAAAGTACTCAAGAGCAATGGTGTCTCTCTGGAGATTAAGGGGCTTCTGATACAGGCCATGGTCTTTGCTATCACTTGTTATGCATCGGAGAGTTGGACAATAACTAGGGAGGATAGAAGGAGAATTGATGCCTTTGAGCTTTGGTGTTGGAGAAGAGTATTGAGGGTACCAGGGACTGCTAAGAAAACAACCCAAAGGTACACAGCTCAAATTAACCAGTTGCTCCAAGAGAAAAAGATGAGCAATCTCCTTTCATGTGATTAACTGCCTCTAAAAACTCACTGGAGGGCCAGCTATGGGTCAGTTCCAACTCGATAGTGTACCACACTTAACAAATTACTCAACCAGAAAGGAAAGCGTAGGCTTGCTTACTGATTTGCAGTGAACTTCATATTTTTCATAACATGAAACATTTTGCTTCTAGGTATGGTTGACATCTGACTCTCTCACAATCCCACTGTACCTTCCTACAGATCCAAAGTCTCTTCCCTGACAGAGACCAAATGTCCAGTAAGCAGGGTGAGTACAAATTTACCTGTGTTTACTTACTAATCTGTGGTCTACATTTTCACACAGGTTTCACTACAGTCAAACTGTTCACTGCATATTAGAAAGTAAGCACGAGTGAGCTCGTCCTCACATTGTTTATTGGGCACTGCCCTTTAGTCAGCACACTCAGTGTGACAGCCTTGCTCCATGGCCAGGAAGCCACTATACTGTCTCACACATGTCTGCTTGTTGTTCTGCTGCTGCTATCTCTTTGCTGCTACTTCTCATCATCTCGCACCATTTCCAGTGTTACCTCTCCCCACTCCTGAGTCTAGGAGGTTCTTAGCACAGAGACTCTGGATCCAAAGGATTCACTCCCCTATGAGTTCTTGGTGGTAGCGAAATACTCTCTCAGCTCTGAGAGTGTTTCTCTTTTAAGGTTAGTGGAATTACAAAATTGAGCAATCCCCCCTTGCTAGGGTTCAATACACATTATTTGCATGTTTCCACCCTCACACGGATATAATTTGCATCATGTAGATAAAATTTCCCTCACGTAGATATTATTACCCTCACACGGATATAATTTGCATCATGTAGATAAAATTTCCCTCACGTAGATATTATTACCCTCACACGGATATAATTCACCTTATTTGCATTATTAGCACACTATCCAATCTCCTGAGTGGGACACAACACCTCATTTGCTTAGTCCCACCCAGCCATTTTGGTGAGGGTTAAAATTTGGTAGAGAGCTCTGGAGGTTTAGTGGTAAAGAGTTGTGCTGTCAACCCAAAGGCACATGGTTTGAATCCACTAGCTGCTCTACAGGAGAAAGATGAGCTCTCTCCTATCATGTGACTTACTGCCTCTACAACCTGCTGGAGGGTCCGCGATTAGTTTGTCCTAACCCAAAGGTACACGACAACAACAAGACCCTGGAGAGAAATGCCACATAAAATGATCCATTGTGCCACACTCATCACCCAGATGACGGGAGGGCCCCTCTTAGGAAGACAGCCATCAGGGATGGCCAGATGACTCCTAGCCTCAGGACACCAACACTCAGAGGGGCAGAAACTGTAAATGATTTCCCAAGTTTGTGTGAAACTTTAGGCTCTTGCTCTCCTCTCTCAGATCCTAGCTAGCCTCACTCATGGCCCCAGGTCACCAGGGCCACCCCCTTGGCAGTGGGAGAGACAGAGGGCAGACACCGCAGACCAGGGCACAGAGCCTGCTGGCCAAGCACGCTGTGTACTCTGTGCCACATTTCACGCTGCCTGCGCTCTTCCAAAACCCCAGTCAGTGCTCTGAGGACACACACGATTTGAAGCCAGTCTGGTCTTCAGCCTGGTTTCTAGTGAGCTCACCTGTGTGAATTATGGTGCTCTCAGGGAAGAAGTAAACATCGACTTACTGGGTCAGCAAAGCTGAAGAGCAGACCTCCAAACACAATGTCACATGACAGCAGTGTCCGCCCTGGAGCCAGCCGCCTCTGGTCAACTGCCTGTGCTACTTTCTCATCTTGAGCCGCTCAGCTTTCTGGAAGCCAGTGGCTTGGTTTCTAAAGCAAGATGGGATCATGTCACCAGACAGGCTGCTGACCAGTGACGATGGCGAAAAAGATGGTGCCTAAGTTGAAAATTTAAAAATGAGTGAGACAAAAAAAAAAAAAAAAAAGAGGGAAAAAAAAGTTGTTGATGAAAAAAAAAAAAAAATAAATTAATTAAAAAGTAAAAAAAAACAAATAAAGTGGTGAAGCAGTACAAATCTAAATGCACTCTGGGAACACCCCAAACCGTTCAGAACAGGGCACTGTGCTAGGGGCACTTAAAAAAAATCACTCCAAAGAGAAGAAACCCCTTGTCATGACGACTAGCTCCTATTTCCTTTCCTCCGTGGCAGTGGCTAGAGTGTGCTGGTCGCCCAGGGGGTAAGGAGACGCTCTGCCAACCTAAAGGCAGTTTGAATTCCCTAGCTGCTACATGAGAGATAGATGGGAAATCTCCTCCTGTGCAATTTACAGCCCCAGAAAACACACCGGCAGCCATTATTCGGTTCCAACTCAACAGTACACACACACACACAGAGAGAGAGAGAGAGTGCCCTGCAGTCTCTGTCCAGTAGTGGTTCTGAACCAAGTGGATTCTTGAAGAAAGTCAAGGTCTGCAGTTCTCAATATGGATTGAAAGCTCAATATCAAGGAACTGAAGAGTCTCACCACTAGACCAAACTGACAACACAATGATTTGGAGAAAAGAGATTAAGACTGATAACAATTTCAGCTTGTTCAAATCCTCAATCAACAACCCTGGCACAAACAGTCAGGAAATCAAAAGATAAATTGCGTCCAAAGTAAAGGCTACTTCTTAGTGGAGTGGACCTGAAGGGAGGAATTGTAAAACAATGAAAGAATTTTTCTTTTACATTTCCAAGAGGGAAGTGTATTGGGGAGAAGGTTGGGAGGGGAGAAAAATGCAACAGTGAATGAATGGAAATTTTTTTAAAAAAAAAGAGAGAGAGAAATGGCATTGGGAAAATCTGCTATCAGAGACCTCTCCAGACCGCTAAAGAGCAATGATGTCAGTCTAGAGAGCAAGGTGCACCTGATCCAGGCCATAGTCTTTGCAGTTGCTTGCTGTGCACCAGAGAGCTGGGCAATGGCCAAGGATGACAGAATTGAGATGCCTTGGAGTTGAGGTCCCAGAGAAGAGTATTGAACACACCATGGACTGCCAAGAGAACTAACAGGTCTATCCTTAAGAAGACGAAACCAAGTTGCTTCTTTGAGGCAAGAATTGTGAAGCTTTGTCTCATATACTTTGGGCATGTTGTGAGGAGGGATTAATCTTTAGAGTAGGATATCATGATTGGAAGGGTGGAGAAGAGGAAGACCTTGGGAAATGCGGATTGACCCAGTGTCTGGGGTAATGGGGTGAGTGTGTCAGAGACAGTGGGACTGGCTCAGGATAGGGCAGAGTTCAGGGCTTTATGAGTGGCAATCAACTTGACAGCACATAATAACAACAAAGAGTTTACAATCTGAGATAGATAACAGGAACCAAAATAAAGGTGGAATGGCAGGTAATTGAAAAAATGAAAAAATCATCTATACCCATCATACAATCTGAGGGCGGAGCACATTCTCTGAACTGCGAGGGAGGAAGGTGTCACAGGTGAGCTCTGCAACCCTAGGCAGACTCAGGAACTTTGGTAGCCAGGTTGGTAAGGAGTGGCATTGTCAACCGAAGGCAGGCAGAGAGAAAGATGGGCAGTCTTTCAGGCGACAGGAAAAGCTGCTGGAGGGTCAGTCCACTCACTAAAGGGTGAGCCTGAGAAAGCACACCCCTCCTCACCCCTTCAGCCCCTTCTTTCCCCCCGAGCGAACACTGAAGGCGTCCAGGCGTACGAAACGAGTCCCCCACACGCCACTCACTTCCAGTCAAGTCAGGGTGAGATGATTCATACACAAATAAGTCAAACACAGCAGTATCGTTTGAGGAGGTACGGCAAGTACAGGTCACAGGAATTTAGAGAAACGAGGTGTGCCTGCTCGTGGTGGACACAGCATCTGACTTGGCTTTGAAACATTGGCGCTTACGGGACATCTGAACTTGGCAGAGGGTCACTGGTTCGTTACCATACTGATGAGAACCATGGAAAAAAGGGATTCTGACGGGTCACTTGCTCACTCAGCAAACTACTCACTGGGCTTCATTTTCTAGGTCAGTCACATTTCCACACAGTGAAATCATACCCACTTGGGCTGCACAAACAAATTTGTGATCATCTAGTGAGCAAAAGGTTGGCAGTTCAAGCCCACCCAGTGAGAGTGGCCTGAGGAAAAGACGACAGCCCAAGAGCCCTGTGTGCTGTCCTGCTTTTTTTTAGCACCACCAGGAGGAACTGACGTCTCAGCAGCAGGCTGGGCTGGGCTGGGCTGGACTTGGATTTGGTTTTGTTTTTACTACTCTTGTCAGAACTATATACCATGCAAAGCCCTGTGGAGCTTAAGAGTGAGATGATCAACATCTGTGAGGCTTAGGGGCGATGTCAACGGTTATAACTCACAGGCTATCGAATGTTTATCTCTTTCACATGCCTCTGGCCTCATCCAGTAACATCAACTCAGAAAACTACCCAGGCGAAAAGTCATATGCTTTAAAGATACACGAATATTTCAACAGACTAAACCTATTCCAGGACAAAATCGTTACCAGAGCGGCCAGCAAGCAGTCAGATGGACTGCCCTGTGAGCTTTCTCCCCGACAGTGAACCAACAGAACCGGCAGCAGCCGGGCACAGAAAAAGGAGAAGGGTCCTGAATAAACACAGACAGTTCAATCAACCATGAAGAAATCCAAGAGGTGACTGAAAATGCTTTGTCAGGAGAAGCGGTGAGGCCCTGCCCTCAGAGAAAGGAGAGGAAGGCCAGAGGTCACATGGGCAGCTGAGATGGCCGCTGACCTCAGAGGCCAAAGCAGTGGGAGGGCAGGGGCTGGAGGGCACAGGGCACAGGGGTGGGGAAAGGCACAGGCAGAAGGGCAGGGAGGGAGAGGGGAAGTTGGCATTTGGGCATTTTCCAGAAGGCCTGCCAAACAAATGTTCCCTAGAAAGGAGAAAAAATTTCAGCTTTTTATGAAGGGAAGACATTGTTTTTAGAATTGCCTTGATTACTTGAGAGTTGGTTAAGTCCTCAAGGCTTAAGTCTGTCATTTTTCTGATTCCGGAATCCTGAGATTATTTGAAAAATTGCTTTGTTTATATCAAATCAATGTTGTTTTCTTGCATCTGAAAAAAGCAGGTTTATGTTAAAATGTGAAAGGGTGATGGAGGATCAGGAGTGGAGTACCCAGTAAGCAAGGTGAGTGTGGGTGGTATGCACTTACTCATCTGTGAAGTTTCTAATATTTTCACACATCTTTGATGTGGCGAAACCCATGTAAAATTCTCATCAATGATGTAGTGAAAACCATACGAAACTTCGCAGATTAGTAAATAAGCACAAATAAGGCCGCGTTTGCCCTGCTTATTTAGGGTAAAGCAGCCCGTTGCCGAGTGGGAGCTGGCTCCCGGCATCCGGCCTGTAATGGCATTCTTTGTCAGCATGAATATCTCATCACATACACCCCTTCTCAACCATTTTCTCCTATTTGTGGGACACCTTTCAACAATGGACTCTGGAATCGCCAGTGACATCTGTGTCCAAATAGATCCAAGTCTGTTTATGTTGTTAATTGAAAATCAAACTAGTTTAGATGAGCTAATCTACAGCATCATTGAAAGCACATATTTTTAAGTAATTCTTCAGAGTATTTTGCAAACCGTGAAAGGAACTTGACATCATTGTGTACCGTTGAAAGACACTTCTCGACAGTGATTACGATTGGAGAGAAATCAGGGGAAACATTAAAGAGTCTGCGCCATGAAAAGGTTTGCGTGAGAACTCTGATTCCCACTTAACGCCGTTTCTTTTTTAGGGTGGTTTTTCCATTCCTTATTGGTGCATGTAATAAGGCTAGTTTGTTCTCTTTACAATTAAAGATGCAATTTATTTAAGAGTCTTTTACCTCATTTGCTCTCTGTTAATGTTATCAACTAGTGATGCGTTCTAATTGAATATTCTTGAAAACAAGAGAACTCTAATTTTCAATCTCTGATTTTGTATAAAGTAATTCTCAGCTGTACAAACGGGGGTAGGGGGAAGACTTTTCCTTCAGGTCCAGTAAAATAATGATTCCTTTATAACCGTGACCGCCAAGTTGATTCTGACCCACTGCTTCCCTGAAAGACCGAGCACAAGTCTTCTGTTGGTCTCCACCACTCTGTGTCAGCTTGTCATATCGGGTGCCTGTGTGTGGCTGTGGTCTGGAAGCTATATCACTATTTCAAATACAGCAGCATTATCCATGTCGGACAGGACTCAGTGGACCTTCCAGACTAAGACAGATGCTCTTGTTTGGCATCGTCAAGTGGGAACCTTCCAGCAGGTTTTCAGAGGCAGTAACACACGCAGGAGGAGACTGCCCACCTTTATCCCTAGGGGCAGATGGAAGATTTGAACTGAGTGCCATTGGTTTGGGAGTACAGCTCCTTACCACTAGATGAATAGAGTTTCCTTCCAGAAATACAGACCAGTAAAAATAACCGACAGTAAAGCATCATCTGATATAGGGTCCGATGATGAGCCCTTCAGGTTAGAAAGAACTCAAAGTATGACAGAGGCGGGTGCCACCTCTCCACGTGGAGTCAGTCCTGGGGAAGGGGATTTGCTGGTGTGACTCAACTAAAAAATGGTAAGAAATAGCTTCACATACCCATTAATAATTCAGAACATGAAATGTAACAAGTATGATCTAGGAAAATTGGAAGTCATCAGAAATTAAATGGGACACATAAAGATCAATACCCTAGGCATTAACAAGCCAAAATGGACTGATGTTGGCCATTTTAAATTGAACAATCATGGGGTAGCATGTGATTAAAAATCAGTGCTATTGAAAGAAGACATCCAAGCTGCACCAAAGACTTTAGCCAAAAACAAGACCTCAAGAATTGACTCATAACCAAGTGTGTCGCTTCACCTACATGACACCGTTCTGGAAGGCTTCACTTGTCTGTGCCCAAAATATGTGGATGACAGACAGAGACCTTGTCAACTTACAAAGAAAGGTGACTCAACAGAATCTAAAAACTAGTGAACAATATCATTAATATCACATACAAGTAATATTTAGCTGAAAATAAACAAAAGAATACTGAATATCCCATGCGCTGCCAGAAGGACAAATATATATGTCTTGAAGAAAGCGGGGAAAAAAAGTAACATTTAGATGAAAATCATTTAAAAGAATTGCGTGTATTGACAGGAAACTTCTACAAATCTGGATTAATATAAGGGTGTGGGACAAAGGATGCCATTGCTAGTGTCAGATGGAGCTTGGCTAAAGCAGAGAATACCAAAAAGGTGCTTCCCTACATTTAATTGATCCTGGAAAGATGTTTGAATGTGTGAACCCAAACAAATTATGAGCAACATTGCAAAGAATAGGAATTGTGCTCAAGAAGAAACTGTACATTGACCAAGAAGCAATCCTTCAAACCAAATGAGAGGCTACTGCATAGTTTCAGATCAAGCAAGGACACTGCATTCAGGGGCTATCTTTTCTCCATACTTATGTAATGTGTATATTAAGCAAATAATCGGAGCACCTAGACTACGGTGTTTTCAATTGCCTCATACGCATTTGCCTGAATAGAACAAGGGAAACACTTCATGGTTTAAAATCAAGAAAGATGTCTCTCAGAGTTGTATCCTGCAAGGGAACAGCTGCAACTTGAGGGTAGCCAAGTCTGACTTCTACCTTCTTCATTAACAGGAGCTGTTCCCATCAATAATGCCCAAGCACAACTTATAGTAACCCTATGAACAAAAGATCTGAATCCTGTCCTATCCTGCGCCATCCTCACACTTCCTGACACACAAGAGCCCACTGCAGCAGTCACCGTGTCAATCCATCTGGTTGAGGATCTTCCTCTCTTTTTCTGACCCTCCACCCTTCCCAGCATCATGTCTTCTCCAAGGAATATCCCCTCCTAACAACATCCACAAAGCATGTAAAGCAAAGCCTCATCGTCCTTGCCTCCAAAGAGCACTCCAGATGCATCATCTCCAAGACATAGCTGTTTGTTCTTTTGGCCGTCCATGGGATGTTCAGTGCTCTTCTCCAACACCACAGCTCAAAGTCATCAAGTCTTCTTCTGTCATCCTTATCCATTGTCCAGCTCTCAGATGCATAGTGAGTGATAGGAAAGACTGTGGCTTGAATCAGACACACCTTAGTCCTCAAACTAACATCATTACTCCTCAATAATTTGAAGAGGTCCCTAACTGCGGACTCTCCCAGTGCAATGTGTCTCCTTGTTTTCTGACTGTTGATACCAAGGGTGTTAATTGTGGATCCAAGTAAGATGAAATTGTTGATAGTTTCAGTCTCTTCTCCATCCATCATGATGTTATCTGTTGGTCCAATGGTAAAAATCTTTGTTTTCTTGACATTGAGATGCAATCCATATTGAAGTCTGCATTCCTTGATCTTCTGTAACAAGTGCTTCAAGTCTTCACTTTCAGCAAGCAAGGTTGTGTCATCTGCATAATGGAGGTTATTGATGAGTCTCCCTGCAATCCCGATGCCACATTTCTCCTCATGCCACATTTAAACTTCAAGTTGCAATATTGAAAGGTGTTATGGGCTATGTTGAATGACCCAGAAGGTATCAAAAGAAGATGGAAGGAATACATAGAATCTCTGTACCAAATAGAATTGATTTACACTGAAAAATTTCAGGAAGTACCATATGAGCAGGAACCAATGGTAATGATGGAGGAAATAGAAGCTGCATTTAAGGCATTGGCCAAAAAATGGGGCCCCAGGAATCAATGGGATACCAGTTGACCTGTTTCAATGAACAAATGCAGCCTTAGATGCACTCACCAGTCGATGCTAGGAAATTTGGAGGATGGCTGTGCGGACCAAGGATTGGGAGAGGTTCGTATTTGTTCCTATTCCCACAAAAGGTGATCCAACAGACTGCGGAAACTATCAAACAGTATCATTAATACCACATGCAAGCAAAATATGCTGAAGATAATTCCAAAACTGCTAGAATATAGATAGGGAATTTCCAGAGGTTCAAGCAGGGTTTAGAAAAGGCTGTGGCATCAGGGACATCATTGCTGAAGTCAGATGGATCCTGGCTGAAAGTAGAGAATACCAAAAGAATATCTATGTGCACTTTATTGACTATGCAAAGGCATTTGACTGTGTATATCATAGCAAGCTGTGGCTGACATTGAGAAGAATGGGAATCCCACAGCACTTAATTGTGCTCAGGGGAACCTATACCTGGACGAGGAGGCTGCTGTGTGAACAGAGAAGGGGAACACTGGATGGTTTAAAATTAAGAAGGATGTGTATCGGGGTTATTTTTTCTCTCTGCCTAATCGATTTGTTTGCTGAGCAAATTATTCAAGAAGAAATTTTTTTAATGTCCATCATGTTGTTGTTGATTGCCTTTGAGTTGAGTATGAGTCATAGTAACCCTGTGAACAAAAGGCCTGAAGCCCCTCTATAACCACCACCATTTATCAAAGTTTATAGAGTTTCTGGAGTCATGTTGTTCAGGAAGTGGATGCCATTCATGCGTAGCTATAAAGTCAGACATGTCACTCTACATGCTTTGCACCTGTTTTTACTGATCAGTGGTCCAGATGTTCATTGCAAGCCTCACAGACGTTACCCAAAGCTGTGGGGTTTATTAGGGAACTAGACTGGAGAGTGAGGAAGCCAAAGCGTATCACCATTGTAAGTCCAGGTTTAGTCCAATAGTCCCAAACTTATTAATAGTAAGGCATAATTTCTTAATTAGTCAAAGTCCAGGTTTCATTTCAGCAGTACAAATGCAAGAAGTCTCTGGTTCACTCAATTATTAAACAAACTTTATCTCAGAACAGTTAGAGGTCAGCTTTTCCAGGTTTCAGTTCAGCAAGCAAAACCTTTAACCATGGCTACATCTCTCAGGTTCCTCTGGTTACACCTTGCCACAGTCTCTTCACAGCAGTGGCACAGTTTCTTCATTCTCTCTCCACCCCTGACATTTCTGTTATTCACAGCATACAAAGCACTCACTTATGTTGGCCCCACAGTTGTTGATAATTTGCAAGACCATGTCCGCAATTAAGGCAGCTTGAGACCAAATCAGTGGCTAGAAAAGCCAATTTTCAAGGTCCTTCCTCCATAGTAGTTATTCAATCTAATTGCTGAGGAAATTGCTCAAGAAGCTTGACTATTTGGAAAGAAAAAAAAAATGGCATCAAGATTGAAGGAAGATGCACCAAAACCTGCATTGACACAACTATGCAAATGACACAGCTTTGCTTTCAGAAAGTGAAGAAAACTTGAAGCACTGACTAAAGAGGATCCAAGACTACACCCTTCAATACAGGTTACTTCTCAGCATCAAGAAAACAAAAATCCTCACCACTGCACCCTTATGATGGATGGAGAAAAGATAGAAGTTGTCAACAATTTCATTTTATTGGATCCACAATCAACACTAATGGTAGCAACACTCAAGAAAACAAAAGATATATCACAATGGCGAAATATGCTGTATTAGAACTTCTCCGAAGTTCTAAAGAGTAAGTATGTCAGTTTAGAGACTAAGGTGCGCCTGATCCAAGCCATGGTATTTTCAGTTGCTTCCTACGCATCTGAAAGTTGGACAATGAGGGGAGCTCTGGTGGCCTAGTGGCAAGAAGCTGTACTGCAATCCCAGTAGTGTGTGGTTAGAATCCACCAGATGCTCTGCTGGAGAAGGAGGGGAAATCTCCCCCTGTACCCGTCAGATCTGATTGGAAAGTACACACGGAAAAAAATAAAATAAAATAAATAAAAGAAAAATAAACAAAATAAAATAAAATATGAAAGTTGGACAATGAATAAGAAAGACCAAAGAAAAAGAAGAATCAATGCTTTTGAACTGGTGTTGGTGTAGAGTGTCAAATATCCCACGGATTTTCAAACAAACAAATATATCTTGAAAGAAGTGCACCCAGAGTGCTCCTTAGAGGCAAGGATAGTGACATCTTACCTTCCTTACTTTGGTTATATTTTCAGGCAGAAAGAGAATCATGCCAGGAAAGGTAGTGAAAGGAAGGACGATGATGGAGATGGAGTGACGCTCTGACCACCACGATGGGTTTGTGCAGAGTTCGTGCGGATGATGCAGGATAGGGCAAGAATCAGAGCTATTGTTCATAGAGTTGCCAAGAGTCAGACCACTCAAGAGCACCTAACAACAACCACCACCAATGCATGCCAAAGCTGGACCAGAAATAAAGAAGACTGAAGCTGACCAAGGATTTGGAACTATGTTATTGGTCAAGAATACTGAACATTATCATGAGATACTAGAAGACAAACAATTCTGTCTCGGAAGTGAAGTCAGAATTGAGAAGACAAGACTTCATATGACATAATCTGGACATGTTATCAGGATGGACCGTCCCTGGAGATGGACACCATGCTTGGTCAAATAGAGGACCAGGAAAAAAGGAGACGCTCAGGAGATTAATCCACACAGCGAGTGAGACAACAGTTCAAACAGAGCAGCATTTGTAAGGACGACACAGGACTAAGTGCTACTCTGTTCAGTCGTATATAGGGCCATATAAGTTAGAACTGACTCAAAGGCATCCAACAGCGACAATAAGCTTTCCAAGGCTACCAATCTCCACAGAAGAAGACTGCCACTTGCATCTCCTGCACGGTGGCTAGGAGGTGTGAGTCTCGGACCTTCCTATTGGCAGCCCAGCACTTTAAACACTGTGTTACTGGGGCCCCTCTTCCTTTATATTCTAATTTAGACCCATGTCTAAAGGTAATTTGTAGAGAACAGAGGTACTGTTTTATTCAATCCTTGAGGATTAGGTGAAATTTAAGACATTTAAGGGACCCCATCCTTTAGAGGTTCTTAAGAAGAAATGACTTTCCAAGGCATAATAGAACCATTAAAAAAATGGTTTCCCCTCAAAATGAGACACTGATGCAGCAAAGGAATGCTGGGCTGAGCGGTGGAGAAGTGCTAACTCCCCATGAAGGACATAGTGATTTTTTTTTATTTCCATTCATTCATTGTTGCACTTTTCTTCCCTCTCAACCCCCCCCCCCCAGTACACTACCCTCTTGGAAAAGTAAAAGAAAAATTCTTTCATTGTTTTACAATCCCTTCCCCCAGGTCCACTCCACTATGCAGCCTTCGCTCTGGACTCCTGTCATGACAAAAATACCTAATCAAATATCCCTCTTAAACAGTTTTCTCCCTCATCTGTTTCAGTGCAGTATACATTTTAAAAGCCATCTTTCTCAGTCTCCCCCCAACCCCGATGTCAGTCCTCTTTTACAATGGTGGCACCATGCAGTATTTGTCCTTCTTTGACTGAGATACTTCACTCAGCATAAGGACATAGTGATTTTTCAAGGCATGAGGAACAGGAGACTAAGGAACATTTCCCCTCATTTATCCTATTGTTTTTAAAAGCAATTTAATTAGGGAGCTCTGGTGGCCTAGTGGCAAGAAACTGCACTGCAATCCCAGAGATGCATGGTTCAAATCCACCAGATCCTCTGTTGGAGGAGGGACAATCTCCTTCCGGTACCAGTCAGATCTGATTTGACGGTACACACACAAAATAATAAAAGGGTTTTTTAAAAAAGTAATTGAATTAAGGTACATCTTGATTGCTTGGGCAGTAAGGAAACCACAATGGTGAGTAAAAGACGGAAACCAGGGATCATTTTTTCCTATTTATTCCCAATCACACCAGCGTTGGTTACCACTGTTGCATGCTATCAGATGTCACAGTCCACACCATATAAACCACGCAGGCCACATTAGGCAGGAAGAGAAGCGTGCCCTTCTCATCTGAGTAGTATCAACAGCCCAGTGTGAGAGATGTGACAGTGGGTGTGAGGGCCCAGGCACCAGGCTGGCTGCGTCTCCTGCCTCGGCCTGCCCTCTAGTGGACAGTCGTGAAAAATCATGGCAGTTCTCCTGCCGGACCTTAATCCAGTGGAAACTCCCTCCCAGGCAGCACCCCCCTCGTACCCTCTCTATTTCCTGAGGAATTGGGTTTCTGCATAGGAACCTCTGGAACCTCCTTATGAAGGGGGAAGCTATTTTTCATGTTACATTCTTCTCTGAGCCTGTGGTCTACCTATTCCACCTGGAGCCCAACTTCTAGGTACATAAATTTGTGCATACAGATTGCTTTCTTGTGGGGTCCGGCAAACGGCGTGCTGCATCATTTAGCGTACTAGCAAAGGCGCATTCATAGACACTCACTTATTCGTCAGAAATTCTCCAAGTGCTTGACTTTGTGCCAGGCCCTGGGGACACAGAGGAAGCCAGATGAGGCCTCTGCCTGGAGAGGCTGGAAGCAGAGAGAAGGCACTGCCCTCCCTACATAGGCCTCCTGATGCAATCTTCCCCTTTGAAGAGTCCTCTGCTCTGCGCTGTGGGAGGGCAGGAGGTGGGGAGCATTTGGATTTGTTGTGGGTTCTCGACACAGCAACTGGTCTGTTCAAATGACTCAGGGGAAAAAACAAGGCCAACAAAGGCCATCCTCATGCCAGGCACCTCCAGAATAACCAGCTGTGCGGGGAGCCCCGATCATCAGCTGGTATTCCACCCCTGTAATACAGTGATCTGACTGCCCCCTCTTCCTCCCCCACCCCACCCCTGCTGGACTTGGCTAAGAGGATCCTGACACCAGGGCACCTACTCAATACGGGCTGAGCTGGGAGCTGTGATCATCAGCTGATATTCCCATCACAGTGATCTGACTGGCCCAGCTATGTGGATGTGGCTAAGAGGAGGCCAAGCTTCGAGGACAATCGCAGGACTTCCCCACCGGCACCTGCCTCTTGCCAAAGCTCTGCTTTGCTTACTTGAAGCCTCCCCGAGATTTTCTGAAGCCCCATTTTGCGCATTTCTAATTCACAGACAAGGAAGATGTAGTAAGGAGAACGGTAATTAACTCAAATGACTCAGGAGTCCCCTTTGACTCTGTGATCCCTGTTGAGACGGCACTAAAAAGCCGAGGGTAATAATATTGTCATCTGGTTGAGAAAAGCTGAAAGAGAACAGGTTACTGTTCTAAACTCTGTGCTCTGAGCAATCAAAAAACATTTCAAAAGTCCCAGAGTAGAGAGTACAGGATGATCGGTCTCAGCCCTAGTCTACCTCACTGAATCAGCTCTTACAAGGCATCACATGGAGGAATTGGCCCTTCTCATGCCAAGTAGCTGACTGTGGAATACGTAATTCACAAGTGGAGGCCCTTAGAAGAAGCCTCAGGAGGGTGAACTTTCTGGAAACAAGGCAGGCACCCTGCTTGTCTCGCTAGCTGATTCATCTCTCTGTTAACAGTTGGCACCTCAAGTCCTGTTAAGCCACCAAGGCTCCCAGGAAAACAGTGACTGGGAGATGAGGTCCCCCGATGTAAGGCCCCCCAACGTGAGGCCTTGGAGGAGTGCTGGGCAGTCTGCTCCACGTCACAGCTGCCCTGGAGGAGCCTGGGAAGCAGAACTGTCCCCACCAGTTTCCTCAATTGGAGTCTTTATAAGAGCAGGTTCCTACCGTCCCAGGAGGACGCTGGCAGCCTGGCACTTCACCCCTGCGCTATCACGTCTTTCATGGGCAGGTCCTAGAGTTCCTAGACTTGAGAGTCTTGAACAAATCAAGTTATCGGTCCCAAAACTACCAGAAGAGAACCTGGGCTGACAGAAAGGCATCCACACTTAGAGGAAGACAAGACCCTCCAACAAGGAGTAGAAGTGCAGCAAAGGTGGCCATTGAGCACCCTTTGTGGAGAAGGACGAAGCTCATGAGGGTTGGGAGCAGATGGTGTCCCACTAACCTGGGGGTGGCACCTGCTGATAAAGGGGGTTCTGCTCCCTCTCAGCCTATCCCTTTCTGCTCCCCAGGAAAGCTTGCATGACAGAGTGAGGTGTGGTGTGACTGGAATCCCAGAAGACAGCTGAATGGGGTGGACAAGGTAGGGAGGAGAGGGTGTGAAGCTGAAGACCTATTTATTTTCTCCTTGTGTGACCTGGGAATGGACGTTACATATGCAACAAACGCTATTCATTCTTCCAATTTTGTATTTAGTCTGAAGAAATGCCAACAGTTGCATTCTATGATGATGGTGTGCATTCAAATTATTATGTTGCCGATTTGAGTTTATATTCCGCTCATGGTTCTGTTCTCAGTTCTCCAACCTAATTCATTCAAAATTTACTGAAAGGTCACTTTTTACCTGGCTCAGTACCAGAAACCACAAAAGACAAGGCCAACAAAGATAGACATGGTCCCTGGCCTCCCCTCATGGAACTTAGTAAAACAGACGAGATGCCTGTGTTCCGCCCTAAATATATAACAGTTTGATCAACAATGTCAAGGAACTCTGAGGAAATGATGAGTGAAACAAAATCTGGAGGACAGTAGGACTAACCAGGCTGGCCAGGTCCCGGGCCTCCCTGTGGTGGGCGGGCAGTGAGAGCATGGTGAGGTGCAGAGGAGACAAGCGAGGGCAGGGGCACCACGTGTGGGGAACGGTGCTGTGCTCTGTGCAGGAGAGGGACAGCTCAGATGGCTGCTCCAGAAAGGCGCTGGCAGCCCAGTGGAAAACTTGCTGGAGAGCCTTGGATGCTGTGCAACAGAGGAAGCACTGAAGGTGAGTTCAAGACTAAGAGTAGAAACGGAGGGGTTCACCTGGCAGGCACAGTGGTAAAGCAGTTAAACATCACGTCAAAATTCAAGCGTCAATTCCCCGCCCACTCAGTTGACTGTTGGCACGGCTCTGGTGAGAGTCACAACATTTTTGAAATCCAGTCTAAGAAGCGACATCACACCACTTATGGATAAGGAGTTGTGCTGCCAATCCAAAGGCAGGGGTTACAACCCACCAGCTGCCCGACAGGAGAAAGACGGGCGATCTCCTCACAGGCCAGTGAAACCCACGGGAGGGTCAGCCATGAGCTGGTTCCAACTCCAACGACTTGACTGCCTTAAATTCTCGAACACAGTCACTGAGTTCTAGTTCACGTTTAAAAGAATGAAGAGCTGTAGAATGTTAGAAGAAGGCATGAGAGCAGAAGAGAATCATCTTCTAGGGTCATTTTAAAGGCCACCCACTCCATATAGGTCGTTAGATGCTGTCATGTTGATTCCCACTCATAGCAGCCCCACAGGGCTGAACAGAACTCCCCCCAAAGGTGGCCAAGGCCATAATCGGTACGGAACCAGCTCACCAGGCCTTTTCTCCAGGCAGCCCCGGTGGGTTCAAACAGCTAAACTGACTTTTCCCGGAGCAGTCAAGCATTTGACCGCTGCTCCACCAGGACTCCTTGCTAACCATGAGTACCAAAAAGCTATTTAAGGCCCAATCCCCACATTATCCCATCCTGCAAAAATTATAGCGAGAAACATATAATTTCACTGCAGTTTAGTTTGTGTTTGCTAATGGGTAGGCTTCGGTCCCCAGGAGCCCTACAGAACAATGCACTTCACTTCACAGCTCTCCGAGGGTTTTACACAACCCACTCAGCACTCACGCTGTTATTCTTAGACGGAGTCAGCCAAATGCTGTGCGTGGGGGTAAAGATAGGTGGGAAGGCAGAGAAAGGAAGTGATGAGAACCCCAAATTGAATAAAGGGGACAGCCACACCCCAGCTGCAGATTAGAAATGAATCTGAGTAGAACTCAGCAGGTTGGCAGCGTGCACGCACGATGCCAAATTACCACAGCTTGGCAGCCTCCCCGGCTTTCCCACGCGTGACCAAAAATAGCGAGCATTCGTCCCAAGGGGGGGCTGCTAAAATAAGGAACTACCGAGGCCCCACCTCACTGCTCATTCCTGCGGGAAGCACTCTGCAATTATTCATCTGGAGCCAGATATGAAGAAAGATGCCACTTCTGGAATTCTTTCTCCTGACGAGTCCTCAGACACGAAAAACTGATTTTTTGAACTCTGACCCTTTAAGAGTTTTCTGCTTTTCTTAGAAATGACTGTGATTCCTATGAGATTATCCACAAAGGGAGATTATTGATACTAAGCTCTTGGGAATCCTAATCTCTTCAAGGGCCTGGTTTGCTGATTTCCGGGCCTGGGTTTAGTTGCTATGGATACAATGTGACAGGTCCATGAAGGTGAGCGCGGGGGGAAGTTACGCATTTGAATATTGCCATGTGGCACCCTGTTTAGACTTGAAGGTGGGGACAGTTCTAGAATTGCCATAGAGTTATCCCCTCCTACAGGGCCTTGCTGGGAAACAAGGCCCTGCTCCCACTTATTTATGATGGCCTAAAAACTGTGTCACTATCTATATGCATTTGGACAAGAAGTTTTGCTATGTTTTGTTAGATTTTGTTTGGGTTTTGGTGTGTGTGGGTGTGTGTGCGTGTTCTTTTTCAAAGAATGCCATTGCCTGGAATCTCCTGTCCAACTTGGACAGAAGTAAGCAGGACAGGACACAGAGGAGCAGGTGTTTGGGATTGTTATGCTGCATAAGAGTGAAATTTGTTACCGCTTCAAGAAAACAGCATCTTCTCTTACCTGTTTTTGGAAGAAAGGGGGAAATCCCAGTAAGCCCTAGTGGGCTGGGTCCCTAGAGGGCCCAGGGGGGCATCTGAGCTGGGGATGTTTCTCCAGGACTTGGAATTCCAACTTCCTTCTGCAGAATGTAAAGATGCGTTTCTTCCCATTGTTGGAGGCTCTGGTGGTGGAAAAAGCACATTCCATCCTATCCTGGACTCCAGTTCTTCATGCCTCTGCTGTAGACATTCCCAGCTCACATCTTTATTCCTATCCGGTGAACCTTAGGGGTGACACATTAGATCTCTCCTTGGAGATGAATATTTTTTCTTTTCTCTGTAATTCTAAAACAGAATACTATTGAAAAGTCACTTAAGAAAATGCTTAGGGTGGTGAATACTTCACCCTCACTCTAGTGTTAAGGGTGATTTCATGTCTTGATTAACTCGTAAAATTCTCTTCAGCATCTCCTTTTCCAGAGTTTTTAGGTCTTAGGAAGAAAATGAACTGAAGAGAAATAAAAATAAATTGTATTGAAATGAAATGAGCTCCAAGTATTCCGCAAATGGTTCTCCATTCTCCCTCCGTGGTCTCTCTCAGGCTTGGGGACTATTGTTGTTGTTGTTGTTAAGTGCCGTAGAGTCGCAGGCAACTCATAGTAACCCTATGAAGGAGAGTCTTCGATGCTTGGGTGCCTTTCTTCCTCTCTCCAGGTTCATAGGGTTTTCGGAGGCAAGCTATTATGGAAGTGGACGCCACTCCTCCTTCCACGCTTGTTTAATCGGGGAGCTCCACCCCACTTAACACATTTGACACATCAGTGGTGGGGACTATTACTGAACATCTTTTATTGTGACAGAGAAAGGAACAGCCCACTGGGACCAGGAAAACAAATTTCAATTACTCACCACTCTTGAACATGCATCTGTCTTTATTTGGCCTGAAAATCCCTGATTCAAGAAACAGAACTTTCTTTCAAGCTCTGGCAAAATCCTATACCTACAAGCAGGAAGAAGCTCCCCGGGCACAGGGCACGAGCTGGGAGATTGGCGCCTCCTTTCCTCGTCCGCTCCAGCACATGGCAGGCTGACACTCGCCTCGACGATGCCCAGTTCCTGAGTCAGAAAAACAAACTGATCCACAACCTCGGACTCCACCATTCCAAAGAGCGCCAGCCAGGGGACGAAAGGCTGAGGGTGTCCTAGCCTCCTGGCTCCCGTCTGTGGTAGGGGCAATTTTACTCAAACTCTTAAAAAAAACCCCAAAACACCAAAATTTTTTTAAAAAAGTAAATTTTATACTGGTTTACATACCAAGTTCATAAAGTTCATATACACTGTTTTTCACACCGGCCCTTTCCTATTTCCTTTCCCAGCCCATCCCTCCTCCACCTCTAACTCAGACTCTTGGTTTGTCATTTCTTTCCACCACTTGGAGAATTTTGTGATTAGCATCTTCTTTCCCTTCTCTAAACCAGCCTCATCTTCTGTTCCAGGGAGGTGCTCTGCAGGGGGAAGGGAGAGCGGAAGGAGAGGAGAATAGGGCTACAAAGACTCCCTCCCCTGGTGTTTTTGCCTTCCTCCTCCACACTGGCTTCCAGGACCACTAACAAGAGGCCCAGGCTTAACACCCATCCGCAAGCACCCTGGAGGGGAGGCCGGCCCCTCAGCGGTGTCTCACAGTATCAGGTGCCACCTCCACACCTCCCACTCACACCCCTGCTCAGAGAACGTCCTTGCTCACCTTACTATCTCCTTCCTTTATCCTGCAGTGTCTGTGTTTGAGAGGAAAAGTCCTCTGGGCAGCAGGCGGGCCCTCCCTCCTCCACACCTGAGCTCCCAGCACCACCTGGCCCCACCGCCAGAACACTGTCCGCTGGGGAGAAGCCTTCCTGGGGCCTCCATAGAGGACCTGGCCCCTTTCCAGGTTCACTGGTAGACGGTAGGGCCCACTCTCAGTCTTGGCAAGCTCAAGCCCATCCCTGTAGGGAACACGGACTTCCTCAGCATCCAGGGAGGAAGTCTTAATGGAGCACAAGCTTACGCAGAGGCTAGGAGTGTACATGGGCCAACGAGAACATGTCTGGTGCTTCAAGTAGGAGAGGGATCTCCTGTGGTGAACTGAGCTGCCAGGTGGCCTGGGTCCTGCTGTGGGTCCTGCTTCCTGTAAGCACAGTGTGAGTTTGGTGGCCTAGTGGTTAGGGGCCTGTGCTGCCAACCTAAAGGCCAGGGTTCTAATCCACAAACTGCGCCCCGGGAGACAGATGAGCAATCTCCTCACGTGCGATATACAGCCTCTGACAACCCACTAGGGGATCAACTATGACTCGCTTCCCACTCCCTCTGCTTCCCACGGGGAGCAGTAAACAAGCACACTTACAAAAACTGTACACACATGAAAGTACTGGTTCCTCCACTTCTTGGCTCAATCTTGAGCGACGCTTGAAGCGTCATGGCAGGCTACAAAAATAGACATTGTGTGCCATTATGGGGCAGACCTCTCTAATGCAGCTTGGGTTTTGTCCTAGAGCAGAAACAGTAACTCCAGCCACACAACGGCTTCTCCATCCTCGGAAACGACAACAATCTTTCAAGCACACGGGCCACATTTCAAGTTCCTTCTGGTCACATGTGGCTAAAGAGAATACTCTGGGCTACCTGTATAAGGGACATTGTGATGAAGAATGAATGATGCATGACACCGTTGTAGAAAGTCACAGACTGTGAAGCACATATTCTCCTTAAGGAACGTATACTTACTGCTTTGGTTTTATAGATTGAAGAAGCCCAAAGTGGAGGTGAGAAGTGCCCAGAGCAGCATTTCTGGACTCTGGCAACTGGGATGCAGTGCACTTCTTATCGGCATAGTTACAGCACTCTTTCAGCCAGCATTTAGCAAATGTTAAGGACCCTCGACCAGTGGGGTTTCAGAGGCAGATAATTTCATGGGAGGAGATTGTCCATCTCTCTCCTGAGGAGCAGCTGGTGCATTTGAACCATGTGCCTTTAAGATTGCAGCGCAGCTTCTTACCACTGGCTTATTGCTCACTCTTAATCCTGATTTTGGGTGCCCTTAAGTATTATGTAAGTCCCATAGGATTTCACTGGCTGATTTTTTTTCCCCTGAAAGTAGATTACCCCCGCCCCCAGAGCTACAAGAGATTGAGAATGTTAATAGGTTTAGTTTGCTCGGCTCCACAATCAACACTCTTGGCACCAGCAGCCAGGAAATTAAAAGACGTATTGCGATGGGAAAATCTGCTGTCAGAGACCTCTACAAAGTATTGAAGACAATGATGTCAGTCTGGAGACTAAGGTTAGCCTGGTACAGGCCATGGTCTTTGCAATCACTTGCTATGCATCAGAGAGCTAGACAATGACTAGGGATGACAGAAGGAGAATTGATGCCTTTGAGCTGTGGTGCTGGAGAAGAGTATTGAATAGACCATGGACTAGTAGGAGAACAAGCAAGTTCAGCCTGGAGAGGGTGAAACCAGGCTGCTCCTTGGAGGCAAGGATTCTGAAGGTCCATCTGACATACTTTGGACATGTTGCAAGGTGGGACCAGTCCTTGGAGAGGGACGTCATGCTTGGAAGGGTGGAGGGACAGCACAGGAGAGGAAGACCCTCGATGAGATGGATTGATTCAGGGACTGGGATAATCGGGGTAGGTGTGTTGGAGACAGTGAGATTGGCACAGGATAGTACAGGGTTTAGCGCTGTTGTATGCAGGTTCGCTGTGAGTCACAGGTGACTTGATGGCACATAACAACAACAGAGCTCCAAAAGACAATCACAAATGTCTTAAAACAATGCAACTATGACAGTGGTGGACTGGGGCTTAGAACCAGATCGGCCTGAGTTTGATTTGACAGTTTACAGACTGAAACTACTAGATGTCTGACTTTAGAGCAGTCAAGCCCTGTTTACTGGGCTGCAAAAAGTAAAAAAAAAAAAAGAGAGAGAGAGAGAGAAGAAGACAAACCAATCTGTCTTAGAAGCAGTACAGCCTTAGAGGCAAGGAAGGCCAAAATTATCTCACATACTCTGGACATAGTGTCAGGAGGTGCCCAGACTGGGAACAGACATCATGCTGGACAGGCAGGGGTCACACAAAGAGAGGACGACCCAGATGGATGGACACAGTGACTGCAGCATGAGGATGGTGCAGGATGGGGCTCACAGGGTCGCTGTGCATCCTGGTGGACTCCCCACACCTCACAGCAGCCCACTAGGGCCCTGGGGGTTACGTGAGATGAGGCACATGCTGCTCAGCACAGTGGGAGCACGTGGATGGGAGCCCCAGTCTGTGGGCTGGCTGACTCAGACAGAGGATGTTTGGAGAAGTCCAAAGTGCTCGGCACATCGGCGTTCATGAGACAGTCACGGTCCTCATTTCCAGACAGAAGTCACGTGGAGCAAGAGGAGGGTACTTTCCTGCGGCGGCACCTCAGTGAGCTGGCAGGAAGGGAAAGGAGGAAACAGCCTCTGAGTGTCTTTCCTCCTGCTGCCCGCCCCTCTGTGACCTGCGGTGGCTGCAGAGGGACAGAGGACATCTTCTCAAGTGTAGCACATGCTTCCTGGGTGGGGGTGGGGGTCATTTACACTTGAAGTCTTACTTTATAATTACAGCCTTTCTTTTCTATTCTAGACAGCCTAGGCACGGAAGAAGGAATGATGATGACACGTCTAAGGAGTCAGATTGGAGGATGGTCCATTGTATATCATCTCAGAACAGCTACATCACGTTAATGGAGAAGCACTGAAATCAGCGAAAGGTAAAATGATGTCACATTTTAGGTGCAGGTGCTGCTGTGCACTGGCTGTGTGCTGTGTGTGCTGTG
>NW_006399965.1:1216401-1251389 GCF_000299155.1 Elephantulus edwardii | reverse complement strand
CTGTGTGCTGTGTGTGCTGTGTGCTGTGCACTGGCTGTGTGCTGTGTGCTGTGTGGTGTGCTGTGCACTGGCTGTGTGCTGTGTGCTGTGTGTATTGTGCACTGGCTGTGTGCTCTGTGCTCTGAGCTGTGTGTGCTGTGCGCTGGCTGTGTGCTGTGTGCTGTGTCTATTGTGCGCTGGCTGTGTGCTGTGTGCTGTGTCTATTGTGCACTGGCTGTGTGCTGTGTGCTGTGTGCTGTGCACTGTGTGCTCTGTGCTGGCTCATGGAAGTACCTCATGTGCAGAGCGGAAATGCTTAGTAGTTTTCAGATTACGACCTTTTCTAAAGGTATCTCTGAGCTGCTGTGGGTTCAAACTGCTAGCCTTTTAACCCCTCATCAAGTGCTTAGCCCTTTGCCCCACCCAGGGGCCTCTGCACCTGGAAGCAGAGAGAGCTTCAGTCTGCTGTCTCCTTGCACTTCTTTCCTCCATTCACACGCACCACTCGGAGTAAGGAAATCCCATATTGCCGGGTATAAGGCGCTGTCTCAATAGATGGGGAAAGGGAAACACAATTCCAAATTCTCAGCCTTTTGTTCATGTAGTTTCAGAGATGGCTGTGCCATTTACTGAGATGAGGAGGGGGAAAATGGGACTTGATTTGAGAGGGAAGTGGCACGATTTGTACAAATGTTTCGATCTGCTGTGGACCATCCGAGTGAAGACCTCCAGGGACGTGAGGCCAAGAACAGGACAGACATGTGGAGGTGACATCTGGGAACAATCAGCACTACAGCTGGCCCCAGATTGAGGCAGCCCAGACACAGTGGACAGAACAAAAAGACAAGGAAATAGGTGAGAACTGGCCTAGACAGATACCAGCTCCCCTTAGAATATGGGATCCTGAGAAGAAGAGAGCAGCGATATGGAAAGCAAATCAGGAGAAAACCCGGACACATCAAGCAGTCCAGTTGGAGAGATCCCTAGGCTGAAAGAGCGCCTCAGAGACTCAATCAGACGAGCTCAGGAGCGTCCCTGAACTTGACAGTGGAGAAGTGACTGATGGCTGTGCAGCCAGCCCAGGGCTCAGTGGAGAGCACTGTGGTGGCCAGTCCACATAGAGGTGAGCTGCTGACCCAAAGGCAGTGTGGATCCACCTCTGAGAGAGAGAGCTGGGCAGTCTGGGAAACCCACTGATTCCGTGTGAGCTGGAACTAACAGGCAATGACAGAGAGAATTTCAGCGGACACATGAGCAAAGCAACCTTCCAGAGAGCGGCCTGGAGGAAAGAAGACGTTGTAACTAGAGAAGGTTAAGTGAGTTTTTGTTATTTTACTGATTTATTTTTAGATCTCTCTGTCATTGCAGTGGAGTCGGGACTGCTCCTACCTGACCCTGTGCTGGGCCTGCATGACTGTAAATAACACGCGGGAGATTGCTGCTCTTTCTTCTACACAGTCACTCGTGGACTCAGAGCCCTAGGAAGCACAGCTTTGGGGCTGGCAACACAACTCTCTTTACACTGCTTCATGAGAGTGCCCGGAAGTGGTGCGAAAAGCAACAGAGTCAGGACAACTGGCCGGCACCTCAGTCCACTCCCCAGGACCAGCACTGCGAGAAATGCCGGAGGGGATTCTGACCCTAGAAACCAAAGAAACACTCTTCCTACCCTAGTTCTTTCTCTTCTACATATGAAAGGAGGAAATATGCTTAGAAGAGTGAAAACTCGGAAAGTCCCTGAAGTAAAAGTCTGTGTTACAACCTCGTTGGGACTGATCATCAAATGCATCGTTTCATCAAATGCATTTAATCAGCCTCATTTGCATATGGAGCTGTGCCCAGTGCCATATAAGTAATGTGGAATAAATACTGTTGTTAACCTGTCAATTAGGACTCTCTGGACAGTAAGTAACTGAAACTCAGCTCTAACTAGCTTAAGGAAAGAAAAAGAAAGAGAAGGTGGAACCTATTAGCTTGCTAAACTCAAAAGTTGACCTTTAGGTATGATGGATTCAGTGAAGAAAAGATATTTCAAAGTATAACATATTTTGAAAATATTATACACTCAACCACCTGACTGGAAGAGGTCTATGTTTGTTCCCATTCCAAAGAAAGATGATTCGGCTGAGTGTAGAAATTATCAAACAATATCATTAATATCACATGCAAGCAAAATTCTGCTGAAATTATTCAAAACCAACTGAAACAGCACATCAAAAGAGAACTGACAGATATGCAGGCTGGGTTTAGAAGAGGCGGTGGAACTAGGGATATTATCATTAATGTTGGATGGATCTTGGCTGAAAGCAGAGAGTACCAGAAGAATGTCTATCTGTGTTTCATTGACTATGCAAAGGCATTTAATTGTGTGAATCACAAAATCAAACTGGCTGACTCTGAGAAGAATGGGAATCCCAGAACACTTGATTGTGCTTGTGCGGAACCTATACTTGGACTAGGAGGTAGCTGTCAGAACAGAGCAAGGAAATACAGCATGGTTCACAATGGGGAAGGGTGTACCCCAGGGATGTATCCTATCTCCATACCTTTTCAATCTATATGTAGAACAGATTATTTGGGCTCTACGAGGAGAAATGTGGCATCAGGATTGGAGGTAGACTCATTAACAATCTGCATTATGTAGATGACACAATCCTGCTTGTTGAAACTGAGGAGGACCTGAAGCACTTGCTGCAGAAGATCAAGAACTGCAGCCTTCAATATGAATTGAAGCTCAACGTCAAGAAAACAAAGATTCTCACCACTAGAGTGATTGGCAGCATTATGATAGATGATGAAGAGATTGAGATTTTTAACAGCTTTTGCTTGCTTGGTTCCACAGTCAACACTCTTGGTTCCAGGCGCCAGGGAATCAAGAGATGAATTGCACTGGGAGAGTCGGCTGTCAGGGACCTCTCCAGAATACTAAAGAGCAATAATGTCTGTCTGGAGACTAAGATGCACCTGATCTAGGCCATGGTCTTCGCAATTCTGAACATACTTTGAACATGTTGCAAGGAGGAACCAGTTCTTGGAGAGGGATATCATGCTTCAAAGGGTGAAGGGACAGTGCAAGCGAGGAAGACCCTTGATAACATGGATTGATTCTATAACAACAAGAAAATCTGTTCCATTTTAAAATTTATAACAATGACTGGTTTCTTAATTATGTGTAGAGAATTAAAAAAAAGGATGGATTGATTTAGTGATGGGGGTAATAAGGGTAGGTGTGTCAGAGACAATAAAGTAGGCACAGGTTTAAGGGTTATTGGGCATAGGGTGACTGTGAGTCACAAGTGATTCAATGGCACATAACAATGACAACATTATGTGCTTGTCTCTGCCTCTCAGAGAATATGAACTGTCTTCTGAACGCATTCAGCTGGCGAGGGAAATAAAGATTCCTTCCAGACGATATGCAAAGAGGACAAAAAGGTAACTTTCAGCTCTCACATTTAAAATGGGGTTTTGTAGCAAGGTGATAGTCATGTGAGTCAAGCTCTTACCATCCCTTTACCTTTGTCTTTGGTGTATCAAGGACTGAATTTCCTAGACTAAGCCTCAGTGATTTTAAGAAAAGAGTGCACCAAGGATGCAGCCTGTCTGCATACCTTTTCAAACTATATGTGGAATAGATCATTCAAAAGGCTGGACTTTATGAGGAGGAATGTGGCATCAGAATTGAAGGAAGACTCATCAACAACCTGCATTATGCAGATGACACAACCTTGTTTGCTCAAACTGAGGAGGACCTGAAGCGCTTGCTGCAGAAGATCAAGGACTGTAGTCTCAATATGGATTGAAGCTCAATATCAAGAAAACAAAGATTCTCAACACTAGGATGATTGGCAGCATTATGAGAGATGATGAAGAGATTGAGATTGTTAACATTTTCAGCTTGCTCAGCTCCACAATTAACACTCTTGGCACCAGAAGTCAGGAAATCAAAAGGCAAATTGCACTGGGGAAGTCTCCTGTCAGGGACCTCTCCAAAGTGCTGAGGGCCAATGATGTCGGTATAAGTCATAGCAAGGTGCACCTGATCTAGGTCATTGTCTTCACAATTACTTGCTATGCATCAGACAGCTGGACGATAAATAAGGATGACAGAAGAAGAATCAATGTCTTCGAGTTGTGGTACTGGAGAAGAGTATTAAACATACCATGGATTACCAGGAGAACAAATAGGTCTATATTGAGAAAGTGAACCAGACCTATTTGTTCTCCTGGTAATCCATGGTATGTTTAGTACTCCTCCAGCACCACAACTCAAAGACATTAATTCTTCTTCTGTTTAAGTACAAAGTTCATACACATTGTTTTTCACACCGGACCTTTCACCTTTCCTTTACCAATCCCTCCCTCCACAAATCAGATTGTGCAACCCTAAATTTAAGACCCCCTCTTATCTCCTTGAATCTTTGTACACACTCTACAATAATGGTCCTGTACCGTATTTGTCTTTAGAGACTTTGTTACATAAAATAATGCTCTCCAGACCCTCCCAGGTTAGACAGTACTTTACAAAATCATTAATCCTACGTGCTGCATAGTATTTCATTGTGTGAATGTACCCTAATTTCTCAATCCACCATTACAATGGTGAATAATGCTTCTATGAACATTGGTGTTCAAGTCACTGTTTGTGGCTTAGTTCCCATTCTTTCACGGTATATTCCAAGTAGTGGAATAGCTGGATCATATGAAATGTCTATGTTCAGCTTTTTGAGGAAGCACCAAACTGCTTTCCAGAGTGGTTGTACCATTTTACAATCCCACCAACAATGTATAAGAGTTCCTGTCTTGCCACATCTTTCCAACATTTATTACTTGCTTTCCTGCTAAACTTTACCACTGCTACTGGAGTGAGATGATATCTCATTGTGGTTTTGATTTGTGTCTCGCTTATTGCCAGTGATTTTGAGCATTTCTTCATGTGTCTGTTGGCCATCCAAATGTCCTCTGTTGATAAGTCTTTTCATATCTTTTGCCAATTTTGTAATTGAATTATCTGTCTTTTTCTTCTGGAGGCCCTGTAGGATTCTGTAAACTTTTGTTATGAGATCCTTGTCTGGAAGGATATTGCCAATGTTTGTTCCCAGTCAGTAGATTTTCTTCTCATTCTGTTGGAAAAAGGTTTTGATGTGCACATGGATTTAATCTTTAGAAGGATCCATTCATCAATTTTATCCTCTTCAGATTATATTTTCTGGCTGTATTTGGAAGTCCCTTTATACCATAGACTAGGCCTTCTAAGTTTGGTTCCAGTTTTTCTCTTATGAGTTTTATGGGATTTGGGCTTTACCCCCAGGTCTCTGATCCACCTTGAGTTGATTTTTGTGCATGATGTGAGATGTGGATCCTGTTTCAGCTTTCTTCAGGTAGCAGTCTAGTTTTGCGAGCACCATTTGTTGAAGAGGTAGTCATTCCCCCATTTGATAGGTTTTATTTCCTTGTTGAATATCAGTTGACCATAGATAGATGGGTCCATCTCTGGGTTCTCAATTCTGTTCCATTGGTCTATTATGTTTCTGTCATTGTACCAATACCATGTTCTTTTGGTTACTACTGCTGTGTAGTAGGTTTTGAGGTCAGGAAGTGCTATGACTCCCGTTCTATTTTTGTTTTTCAGAAGTGCTTTGCTATTCTAAGTCTCTTTGCTCTCCAAATAAACTTGACAATTTCTCTTTGATCTCCTTGAAAAATTAATTTGGTATCTGGATTGGGATTGCATGGAACATGTAGATTGTTTTTGGCAGGATTGTCATTTTCACAATATTAAGTTTTCCTATCCACAAACAGGACACATTTTCCCATTTCTTTAGGTCTTTTATAGGTCTTTTATTGTGTCTTGCAGAAATGATCTGTAGTTTTCTTATAGGTCTTTCGTATCTTTCGATAGGTTCACTCCCAATTATCTCAAAATGTGATTGGCTATTGTAAATAGTATTGCTTTCTTGATTTCCTTCTCTGAGTTCTCTTTGTTATTGTAAAGGAATCCCACTGATTATTGGATATTAATCTTCTATCCTGCCACTCTGCTAGATTGGTCTAACTCTAACAGTTCTTTTGTTGAGTCCTTGGGGGTGTCTGTGTCTACAATCTTATCATTTGCATAGAGCAACAGTTTAACCCTCTCTGCTGATCAGGATGTCTTTTATTTCCTTCTTTTGTTGTATTGCCCTAGCAAGTACTTTCAATACAATTTGAATACCAGTGGTGACAGTGACATCCTTGTTTGGTCCCTGTTCTCAAAGAAAATGCTTTTAGTCTTTCTCCATTGAGAATGATATTGGCTCTTTGTTTTGCGTATGTTTTGACTATGTTGAGGAAATTCCCTTCTATTCCAATTTTGCTGAGTGTCTTAATAAGGAAGCGTGTTGGGGTTTTGTCAAATGCCTTTTCTGCATCAGGGAGGCAAAGATTTTTTAGCCTCTGTCTCACTTACTTTGGCCACGTTGCCAGTAGGACATCATTAGAAAAGGACATCATGCTCAGAAGGGTGGAGGGACAGAGCAGAAAAGGAAGACTCCAGATGAGATGGATTGATGAGACAACGGGAATATGCATGTCGGAGTCAATGAGACTGGCTCCGGAGAGGTCAGGCTTCAGAGCTGTTGTACATAGGGTGCCTATGAGTTGCAGGTGACTCAACAACTCATAATAATAACAACAACTTTCATAAAGGATAAGTTGAAAATTTATGACATAGAAAATTAAAATCTCAGATCATAATTGAAAAACTCTTTGGAAAAAATTTACTGGTAATAATGAAAGATATGCCCTGGTGTTGAGTCACATAATTGACACCAAAGGGAAGCACAGATATTATTTTGTTCAAGAGTCTATTGTCCTCTTCACAGCTCTCTGCACTGTTCTGGGAAATGCTAATGTGTACATAAGTAAGACAAGTCCATATCCGTGAAGGAGCAAAACAAGAGAGTAACACAGGTTCCGACAGGGGTGGAAAGGTTCTTGACGGCCTTGCTAAGAAGAGTGGTCGAGTTTTCACCAAGCCGAATGATGTTTAAGCCAGAAGGATGACTGTAGACTTTGCGCTGCCCTTCACTGTGGTGGCCAGTGAAGTCCTGACTTCTGATCCCTGCAGCAAAAGTGAAGAAAGCTTGAAAATCCTCTTCAGCGGTCGTCTGATTTGTGTCATGGTGCGGCCTACCAGCAACACAGACGTTACAGTCATCGGCTGAGACAATGGACACTTACCGACCAACCGTGGTCAGATTCTGCACAAGCAAAGCAGAGTAAAATCACATGAGACTTACATATAGAGGCAGAGAGGATGAGAGATAGTAGGTGGAGATGGTAATAAGAGCTACAGATGAAATAATGCAGATAATGGGGGGAGGACAGGGAGTGCAGTATGGGACTATGTGATAATGTTTTGAAATAAATGTAGCTTGCAGACTTTGCTCCTAGAGTTACCTGAACATCTTAGGAAGCTGACAAAGAAAAAAAAAAGTGCTAAGACATTAATTACCCCAGTGGTTCAAGGAAGAGGTCCAAGGAAGATAGGCTGGTGTGCACCCTCTCACCCCTGAAGGGTTTCTCATTTGATAAGTGTACTGACGCAACCAACGTGGAGAGGGAATGGGGTATTTCCTCCTGAGAACAATGGAGGTAGCATCCCTAGGTAGCATCTTGAGGAGAAGAGTATCCATGTCTCCAAAGGGAAGTATTGTCAAAGCTGACAGAGAAGGTCAAGGTCCAAGGAAGCAAGACCCAAGATGAGAACTGGGTGCTGGCCCCGCTGGAGAACTGAGTGTCGGGTCCACAGGAAGGAATGGCTGGGACAGGTACGTGGAAGCACAGGCCCATCTCTCTGGACCCTAGGCCGCAGCTAGGGATGCTCCAGGGAATGCAGAATCAGGCGTCCACTGCTAGGTGGGGACAGGGACGTTACAGGGCGGCCAGATTACTGGGCTTTGGAGACCACGTCAAAGGCTGTGTATTTTCTTATGTTTTTTAACACCGACGAGGTGTTAGACTTCTTTGCTGTAGACTTGCTTTTTCTGTCATCCACATCCACATTATAGTTCTTTTAATCTTAAATCAAATATTACTGATGGAAATTATAGGTTCATTCAAAGGATGGGTCTGGATGAGAAAGGAGGTGACATTTAAATGCCTAAAGCCTAATTCCCAGTGGAAAATAATCAGAAGAGGCCTAAGCTCCCAGGGAAAAGAAAACAGTGACCAGCACAGTGTGTCCTCCTGTGCGGATGCCAGGGTCAGAATAACAGGTCATGTTGTCGGTTCGGTCATGAGATTTGGACAAAAAAGACTATGGAATCTGGACTCTGCTCTGGGTTCAGCTTTTGATTGCCACCTTTAGCTGTCAGACCCTGGGTGAGTTCCTTAGCCCTCCGAGCCTGTGTTTCTTCTTGTTCTGTGGGAAGATGCGAGCTGCAACCTGCCTGAGCATCTAGCCCTGTCTGGTGAACAAGCTGAGGACCCCTTCCAGCCACCAGGGCTGTCTCTGTCCCCTGAGGAGCCGTGATGAGCACAGCCAGCTTAGAGTGGCAAGTGTTGGCGTTGGAGGAAGAAGTTGTCTTGTTTTGTTTTACTTTCATGTGTTTGTGATTTGAGTGAAAATTCTTACAAAGCCAACTAGCTCTTCATTCATCCATATACACACACAATTATTTTATGGCATTAATTGTGAAATCCATAGTGAATTATGAAATCCCACTTCCTCTTCGTGATTCTTGTTTCCATATCCATCTTTTCTCCTCCTTTCTGTTTTTCTGCATTGTCCATGGGCAGCTGTTGCCTTTTTGATCTTATCTGATTCCTTATTCTCTGGAGCGAGGACCTTGTTGGTGTTGTTGGCCTGCCTGCTGTTTGGCTATGAGTCGAGCTAAGGGAGGAAGGAGTAGTTTTGAGGATACGGTGGTAACAGGGGCTAAAATCTATCCCTTCCTCTACTCATCGTCTGCTTCCTGGGCGAAGCTGTTGAAAACATGAAGTTGATCATTTGCTAACTACTCCGTAAGATGCTGGGGTGCCAGAGCTACTGTGATGGGACCCTATGTCAGTAACATGTGAGAACATGAGAGTAACATGAGAGAAAGGTCGCTTCTCCACTTGGCATTCCTCAGGGCAGCTTTGCCAGCCAGGCCGAGACAGCGAAGCAGGGAAATGGGAGCCCTGCCGTGGCCGTGGCCGTGGCCCTGAGGATTCATTTGTTGACGAATACATGTGAGATAGAGCCTCTGGGTAGAGCTAGCAGATACTTGTGGTGGTGGTGGTGGTGGTGGTGGTGGTGGTATTCACCAACAGATCTGAACCCTGTCCTATCTTGTGTCATCTTCACACTTTCTGACACAGGAGAGCTCTGTGGCAGTCGCCATGCCAGTCCATCTGGTGAAGGGTTTACCTCTCCTTCACTAGCCCTCTGCCTTTCTGAGCATCATGTCCCTCTCCAAGGAATAACCCCTCCTAGCAACATGCTTGAAGTATGTGAGGTGAAGCTTTATCACCTTTGCCTCCAAAGAGCACTCTGGATGCACTTTCCCTAAGATATTTGTATGTTCTCTTGCCCGTCGATGGTATGTTCTATACTCCTCCCCAATGTCACAGTTCAGAGGCCTCAATTCTTCTTCTGTCATCCTCATCCATTGTCTAGCCCTCACATGCATAGCAAGTGATAGGAAGACCGTGACCTTAGCAGTCAGTTAACTTATACTTGACTATTAATTAGAAAGTTGGAGTTTCAAGTTCACCCAGAGGTGTCTCAGAAAAAAAGTCTGGTAATCTCTTTCTATAAATTCAGTCATTGACAATCCAATCCAGCGCAAGTCTATTCAGAGAGACACTGAATTGCTATGAATCAAAACTGATGTAGTAGTGACTGACAATGGTCCTAGTAAATGTAAGAAACCCCACTCCAGGGATTTCCAAAAGTATAGGGGAAAGAACTTTGCTGTGGACTGCGATCTACATGAAACATAGTAGTAATGGTTTGTGAAATTTGAATTATCATTCTTTTTATATAAACTAAATTTTTTTATTTTATACTGGTTTGCTTACAAAGTTCATTGTTTTTCACGCTATCTTCATTGACATTGTGATTCATACAATCACTCCCATTCATTATATTGTTGTTGTTGTTATGTGCCATCGAGTCACTTGCAACTCATAGCGACCCTATGTACAACAGCCCTAAACCATGCTCTATCCTGTGCCAATCACACCATCACTGAAACACCCATCCCGATTACCCCAGTCACTGAATCAATCCACCTCATAGAGGGCCTTCCCCTCCTGTACTATCCCTCCATCCTACCAAGCATCCTTTCCAAGGACCGGTCCCTCCTTACAACATGTCCGAAGTATATCAGACGAAGCCCCAGAATCCTTGCCTCCAAGGAGGCGCCTGGTTGAACTCATCCTTTCCAGGATGAATCTGTCTGTTTTCCTAGCAGTCCATGGTACATTCAATACTCTTCTCCAGCACCACAGCTCAAAGGCATCAATTCTCCTTGTATCCTCCTTAGTCATTGCCCAACTCTCTGATGCATAACAAGTGATAGCAAAGACCATGGCCTGTATCAGATGCACCTTAGTCTCGAGAGTGACACCATTGCTCTTCAGTACCCTGGAGAGGTCCCTAACAGCATATTTTATAAAATTAATCAACACCAAAATGAATTGTCATTCTTAATGTGACTTCATTTGCCACACACCTGGGAAATTGGTTGATACTCAACTCATAAGGCTCAAGAAAGCTGCCCCTGGATACGGGCCTGGACATGGCAAATGCACAGGACATGTGACATTGCCCTTAGCAAGCCCACGTAGAGAGCCCTCTGGTCCTCTGGGAGGACTGTCAGGAGGACATCTCCCAGTGCATTCCCAGTCCAACCCTGACCTAACATATCTTTTTGAGCACTTACTATAGTCTCTCTGTCTCTTTAAAATCTAGAACACTGATCTTTTGCTAAAACAAGTCTTTAAATTATCTTTTTTTCCCTCCCCTCAGCATAGTTTACAAAACATTTCAAAGTGCCTTGTACTCACCCTGATGCTTAACAACCTAATGGTATAATACTCCCATAGACACATGAAAAGACGGAGCTTCAGAGAGATTAGGTAATTTGTCCATAATTACCCTGTTCCCTTTCCATTATAATCTGATAGGAAGCAGAGATGGAAACAGACAAAATAATGCAGGGGCAAAAAGAGCAGTGTCAGAGTGCCACTGTTGTAGTATGAGACTGACATCAGGGTTAGGATAAGGCTGAGAAAAACTGGATAAATTATGTATACTGCATTGAAACAGATGAGGAAGAGAAGAGGTTAAAAGCGATATATGGTAGGGTATTATGGTTATCACAAGAGTCCAGAATGAAGCTTGCCTAGTACAGTGTACTCGGTGCGGCGGGCAGCGTGTGTGTGTGTGTGTGTGTGTGTGTGTGTGTGTGTATTGCATACCAATGAAGGAATTTTTCTATTACTTTTCAAAGAGAGGAGCGAACTTGGGGGGAAGGGGTGGGCAGGGAGAAAAGTGCAACAATGAATGAATGGAAATACAAAATCTCTGTAAATGTTCATTAAAATTAATTTTTTTTAAAAAAAGAGCAGTGTCTAACTAGAGTGCTAGAGAGAAAGGAAGAGCTGCTGGCTGGACGTCCCAGGAGAGCGCAGCTGGGACTCAGACTCAGCCGGAGTCAGGGCAAGTGGAGGAGACTAGGGTAAAGGTGTTGGGGAAAAGGCATATGCAGGGAAGAAGACTCCCAGTGGGTCCCACTTGGCACTCCTGGAACTGACACGTCCCGTCTCACAAACCACAGCATATTTCTATGGACCTTTTAAAAGGAAACTGTAGTTCGCCTCCTCCAACCACCTAAAATGCACAATAAACACTTTGCTTCCATAACTCTCTCTCGGTTCTCTTAGTTACTTGGTGCTGTTGTTAACAGGAATACCATGTGTGTGGCTTTAAAGAACAGAAATGTAATGTCCCACAATTTAAGAAATTAGAAGTCTAAATTCAGAGCCCAGGGGGAAGATCCTTGTGTCTTTCCAGCTTTTCCTGTGCCTCAATTCCTTGACAATCTTCTTGGCATGACATCTCTTTCTCATCTGTGCTTTTAATGTCTGATTGCTTTTATAGATCTCAAAAACCAATCTCTTTAAGGTATACTCTGCACTTCAATGGTTTTGTGAATATTAAAAAAGACATTCCTAGTCCTCTCTGTAATTATACCCATAGATATACAAATGAAGATTTACAATACAATGTCTAGGAGGTCGAGGGGGTGGGTGGGAGGAATGAGAGGCGTCATTTCATCTAGAACATTGTTGTAATCATCTCTCTTAACTGGAGAAAATACTGAGCATAGGGTCTCATCTCGAACATCTTGGATTCTTTCTTAGAGGGTAACCTATGAAATTCTGGGAGTTTGAAGAATCTTGTACTGAAATATATTAACATTAGATGCTAGTTAGCTGGGAGAGATGCTTACTTCAAATTGCAGAAAAACAGAGGAGACAGGAAAATAAATTTGCATTTATATGTTACATTAATGATCTCTCACCTTTGCTTTTTAAATCTTGTTTAAGAACACATATTCTTATTTAAAAGAGCACAGATCCTCAGGCCACACTTGTTCTACTCTACTGACTCAATAATGATGTGTGTACTTACTTGAATTGTTGGTAGGTGACATCAAGTCAAGTACGACTCATAACAAGAGAATCTGAACTCTGTTTTATCCTGTATCATCTTCATACTTCCTGACACACTAGACCCCATTGCAGCAGTCATTGTGTTAATCCACCCAGTTGAGAGTCTTCCTCTCTTTCACGAAACCTCCATCCTTCCCAGCATCATGTCCCTATCCAAAGAATAGACACTCCTAGCAACATATCTGAAGTATGTGAGGCAAAGCTTCATCAGTCTTGCCTCCAAAAAGCACTCCCGGCTGCACCAGCTCCAAGACATATCTGTTTGGGTTTTTTGGCCATCCATGGGATGTTCAGTGCTCTTCTCCAACGCCACGGCTCAGAGGTGTCAATTCTTTTTCTGTCATCCTTATTCATTGTCCAGATCTCAGATGCATAGCAAGTGATCTGAAAGACCATGGACTGAATCAGATGCACCTTAGTCCTCAATCTGACATCACTACTCTTCAATAATTTGGATAGGTCCCCAACAGCAGATTTTCCCAGGACAATGTGTCTCCTTATCTCCTGACTGCTCTACAAGGGTGTTAATTATGGATCCGAGCAAGATGAAGCTATTGATAGCTTCAATCTCCTCTCCATCCATCATGACACTGCCTATTGGTCCCGTGGTAAGAATCTTTGTTTTCTTGACATTTAGATGCAATCCACATCAAAGGCTATATTCCTTTATGTTCTGCAACAAGGGCTTCAAGTCCTCACTTTAAGCAAGCAAGGTTGTGTCATCTGCATAACACAGGTTATTAATTACTTTGCCTCCAATCCTGTTGCCTTCTTCAGAGTCCAGCTTCTTTATTATAATAATAGTGTTGTGTTGAGATATGTGTTTGTGTGTGTGTATATATATGTCTCCACACATTTGCCAATTCACCATTTTTAATTCATTATACTTTTAAATATATTTTAAATATTCACTGTAGTGGGGTGGAGCTCTCCAATTAAACAAGCGTGGAAGGAGGAGTGGTATCCACTTCCATAATAGCTTGCCTCCGGAAACCCTATGAACCTGGAGAGAGGATGAAAGGCACCCAAGAGTCAAGGACTCTCCTGCATAGGGTCGCTACGAGTCGCCTGTAACTCGACGGCACTTAACAACAACAATTCACTGTAGTATAATTTTGAAGGAAGAATCCTGGTGATTAAGCTGCTAACTAAAGGGTTATTGGTTCTAGCCCCCTACCACTTCAAGGGAGCCTGACGAGGCAGTGTGCTTTCACAAAGCCCACAGCCTTGGAGACCTTACAGCACAGCTTTACTTCATCCTATAGGCTTATTATGAGTTGGAGTCAAAGCAATGACTTTGGTTTCATGATCCTGAAAAGAATACAAGTTCAGAGGCCTAAAATAATTTGGCCAAGGTCACACAGCTAATAAGGGGCAAGTTTATGGTTTCATCCCAAGTCTGGCACCCCACCACATGCAGTCAGTGTCTTTCAGGTGCTGGAGAATGAGTAAACACAAGTTTAATTGACAATAAAACTCCTAGTCATACTTTTTTATGAATTCAAATTTTTCATTAATGTCATTTCCAAATTAGTTTCCATTTAGACAGGTTCGTAAGTCACTGAGGGATTTATGATTCATGGAATCTAGTTAGCACATGGCCCTGGTTCAGACGCGCTCTGAAGATCTGGAGTTTGCGTTTTGTTTGTGGTGCAGAGCTCTGTGGGTGAGCTTGCATTGTTTACATGTCTCCCCAAAACGCGTGGCTCATCTTGCCCTGGCCTGAGGGAGAGGAGATTCTCAGGTGAACCTGACTGGCTTCCCCAAACTCTGTTTCCTTCAAATGCCCAAGTTTGACACTTTCTGAGTGCATTGCTTTCTCTGCATCCTGTCTTTGACAAGACAGTTTGGCATGTGTCTTCCCCATCACAGGAGGGAAGCGGGAAAGGAAAGGCCTCCGGTTCTGCACCAGATTTGACAGCTCTTCCAAAGAAAGCACCTGCTGCTTGTTCTGTTCCATCCCAGGCCAGGTGAGTCATTGTGTTGCCAGCCAGGCAGGTATTTTAAGACACAAGAAATCTAAGCTGGAACTGGCAGAGGAAGGCGAGGGACAGATTGTCGCCATTAACTGATGGTGTCTTGTTGTCATGGTGCTAGGAAAATCATTTGCAGTTAGAGTCCCATGCGCCAGCTGTTTTGGTGGAATTTTTGACACATGAGGCTGGTGACCACCCTGAAGCAGCCTGGGACACAGCTGTGGGCACCACGCAGACACCCACCCACGCTATGAGGTTTCACGTTGGGGACTTGAGGGATGTTTAGTGTTGCTAGTACTGATGTTCCCTACAGACGAGCTCCCTGGGGGCAATCGTGACCCCCGCCAGTTGCCCACCTCATGTAACGTCAACAGACACATTTTAACAGCAACCTCACAAACACAGGTCAACCTTGGCTCTCTGGCACTGTGTTTGGTTCTGGAAAATACCATCATTGCTTGTCACTTAAATGCTTTTGGCTATTCTGAGGGGTAGGGGAAGACTCAGAGGCCTGCCCAGCACTGAGAAAGAAGTTGTGCTCTTCCCTGGGGAAGTTGCTAGGAGAACCATCAAGGTACATTCCAAAGTCATGTCTGTGCCAAGGAGTGGACACACTCAGCATTACCAGGAGGCTGGCTTTGCACAGGGAGATGCATCTGTCATCAGCCTCTGGGATGAAGCACACTATAAAAGCCACACTGAGCTGTCTCACTGGGCTGACACTCAGCCGGTGGGCTGCCCCTTCTTCCTCCCATTCATCTTTCAGCTGCCTCCAGCTGGGGGTCTGCAACCCCAATGGTGAGGAGGGAGTGGTGGGTTGGCTTCCCTTGACTCTTCCTAATGCAGTGGAACACTCTTCGAGTAAGAAAGTCAGCACGTTCGCTGCATACTTGCACCCCAGCATCCCTCCTTCAGATTTCAGTTTGGCATGAATTCTAATAAGCACCCAAGTGACTCCTCTGTGGGTGGTCATGAGCTCCAGCTGGTGTAATTCATCTAGTTCTTAAAGTAGGAATCTTATCTCACTAAATAACCATCTCAGAAAGTCATGGTTGTTTCCGTACACTGTGATGGTTGGTTTATGGACCGAAGTCCATGAGGGCCAGACTTGGGACCAGCAGAGATATGTAATGTGCAGTGAACGTACACCCTTGGTAACAGTCGTTCCAGCATTCAAAGGCCACAGCCTTCTCTCCTGGTGTACAAAGACCCTTACTATGATCATTAACATGTTCATGGTTGGGTGTCCTTTAATCAGAATCCCATCAAGAGCCAGCCCCATAGAACCAGCTGCCCGTCCCACACCCTCACCGTGACAGCTGTGGATTGGGCCGCTGTGACCTGTCTACATAGAGATTCCTGTGTTGTTGTTGTTGTTGTTGTTGTTGTTGTTGTTGTTGTTGTGTGCCGTTGAGTCGGAACCAACCCATAGCTGACCCTCCAGCGGGTTTTCAGAGGCAGTTAGTAACAGAGAAGGAGATTGCCCATCCACAATTCAAAGGCATCAATCAATTAATCTTCAGTCTTCCTTATTCATTGTCCAACTTCCACATGCTTATGGGGCCACTGGAACTATCACGGCTTAGGTCAGTCATGTCTTCGTCCTCAACGTGACATGGGGGCATGTAAGACCGTCTTTGCGGCAGGTTTACTCATTGTTATATGGAATCTGACTTCTTGACCGCTGCTTTCACTGTTGTTGCAATCATTAACATCTTCAATCTCTTCTCCCTTTATCATGATGTTGTTTACTGGTCCAGTTGTAAGGACTTTTGTTTTCTTGATGTTGAGATGCAATTCATACTGGTTACTACAATCTTTGATTCCTTAGGAAGTGTTTTAAGTCTTTTTTTTTTGTTTTCTAAGAGCAATATTGTGTTAATCTGCATACCATGACTTGTTAATAAATCTTCCCCCAATCTTATTATTATATTTTTTTCTGCATTTAATCCAGTTTCTGAGATTATTTGCCCAGCATATTTATTGAACAATATCATTAATATCACATGCAAGCATGATTCTGATGAAAATTATCAAAACGACTGGAGCAACATGTCAACAGAGAAGTGCCAGATGTGCAGGCTGGGTTTAGAAGAGGCCGTGGTGCTAGGGATATTATAGCTAATGCTAGATGGTTCTTAGCTGAAAGCAGAGAGTACCAGAAAAACGTCTGTGTTTCATTGACTATGCAAAGGTGTTTGACTGTGTGGATCACAACAAACTGTGGCTGACTCTGAGAAGAATGGAAACCCAAGAACATTTGATTGTGCTTATGTGAAACCTATACTTGGACCAGAAGGCATTCATCAGAACAGAGCAAGGAGATGTTGCATAGTTCAAAATCAAGAAGGGTGTCCGCCAGCGATGTATCCTGTCTCCATACCTTTTCAATCTATATGCAAACAGATCATCCAGGAGGCTGGGCTCTATGAGGAGGAATGTGACATTAGAATTGGAGGAAGGCTCATCAACAATCTGCCTTATGCAGATGATACAATCCGGCCTGCTGAAACTGAGGAGGATCCGAAGCACTTGCTGCAGAAGGTCAAGAACTGCAATCTTCAATATGGATTGAAGCTCAATATCAAGAAACAAAGATTCTCACCACTGGGCTGATTGGTAGCATCGTGATGGATGATGAAGAGATTGAGATTATTAACAGCTTTAGTTTGCTTGGCTCCACAATCAACATTCTTGGTACCAGCAGCCAGGAAATTAAAAGACTTATTGCATTGGGAAAGTCGGCTGTCAGGGACCTCTCCAGAGTACTGAAGAGCAACAACATCAGTTGTTGGAGATTAAGGTACACCTAACCCAGGCCATGGTCTTTGCAATTGCTTGCTATGTGTCAGAGAGTTGGACCGTGAATAGGTCTAACAGAAAGAAAATTTATGCCTTGAGTTACGGTGCTGGAGAAGAGTGTTAACTATACCATGGATTGCCAGGAGAACAAATTCAGGTTCAACCTCTCAGGTTCAACCTAGAGAGGGTGAAACCAGGCTGCTCCTTGGAGTCAAGGATCTGAGGCTTCATCTGATATACTTTGGGCACGTTGCAAGGAGGGACCATTCTTCGGAGAGAGACACCATGCTTGGAATGGTGGATGAACAGAGAAAGAGAGGAAGACCCTGCATGAGATGGATTGATTCAGTGACTGTGGTAATGGGAGCAGGTGTGTCAGAGACAGTAAAGTTGGCACAGGAGAGAGAAAGTTTCACGACTCTTGTAAATAGGGTTGCTATGAGTCACAAGCAATTTGATCGCACATAATAACAACAACAACATACATTAAGTAAGTTTAATGAGAGGATATATCCCTGATGCACAGCTTTCCTGATTTTAAACCCCTAATGACTACTTCTTGGTGGAAGTGCAGGCTCTACATAAGTACATTCACCTCAGTGTTAACCATAATTTGTTATGATGCACACAGCCAAATGCCTTTGCACAGTCAATAAAACACAGTTAAACATCCTTCTGATTTTTTCTGCTTGGAAACACAGGAAGGTAAACACATTCATTAACTTGTATGAGATGAGATTGGACTCTGAAGTCCAAGTTCTTAAGATTCACCTGGCTGATTCCCCAGTGCTGCTTACTTCTCTGAGCCTCTGAGTAGAATGTAGCAAGCTTGGCACCTCATTGTGAGGATTCTACCAATGCAGGTAGAGTTCTTTACATAGTTCCAGATTCCCAGTGCCAGCTTGCTGAATGGTAGCTAATCAGACTTACTATTTCTGTAACTGAGGCCTCAGATTCTTCATTGAGAAATGAAGTCAGTTGGTGAATTAGATTATTTCTGAGCCCACTTCCAAGTTACAAGTTGGAGTTTCTCTGTTTATACCATGAGAATAACTCAGTGTTATTTGTCCAGGTCTAACTCTTATTTCTTTGTTGCTGTTTTAAAGATGAACTTACGTAAAGGTGGGGGAGCTCTTGTGGCCTAGTGGTTAGAATCTGTGTAGCGATCCTGAAGGCACTCGGTTTGAATCCTCCAGCTGCTCCACGGAAGAAGGATGGGCAGTCTCCTCCCATGTGATCACTGTGAAAACCTGCCAGAGAGTCAGCTATGGGTCGGGTCCTACTCAACGGTGCACAACAACAACAACACGAAGGTCGGAAGCTCTGGGGGCCTCGCCCATCGGGAGTTGAGTCTGCTCCAAAGGAGAAAGCTGAACAACTCCTGCCTTGGGAATTACAGCCTCAGAAACCCAGTGGAGGGCCAGTGAGGGGTCAGTTCTGACTCTACAGTAATTAATTAAATATGAATGTGGTCATAAAAAGCAAAGCAAAACAAAATTCTTTTCCATTTTTGATGGCACATCAAAACCAAAACCACGTGGCCCTCGTTTGCTTTCTGAAGCTTCTGTTCTGAAGCTTCACAAACTGACACCATCTGTGGCTTTTCTGAACCCCTTTTGTTGGGTCTACAGGTCTGCCTAGTTACCCACAGAATCAATTTGGGTTACAAAGTCTGTAGAAGAAAGTAGATATCTAAGAAAATATTTTCTGTAAGTTAAAAGTGAGTGCTCGCTTTATTTAGGCCTGGAAGTTGTGGGTTCTTCATATGGAAATTTGATCCCTCCCAACCTTTTCACTGAACTGATAAAAGCTGCTTTAAGAGAGTTCTAAAGACTATGAAATATTTCTTCTGTTCATAGAACAAGGCATAGTTAGGCCCATTGAAGAGACAAAATACTAAAAAGCTTTTCTCAGGTCTTCGTGACAGGATCCCCATTGTCAAAGCAATGTAAAACTTTAGGCTCTGTCCTTAAGATTCTCCTTATCACGGCAGAAAATTACTTACTCTGGGTAGAAGGGCCCCAACTCCCTCACCAGTGAAGATAGGATGCTAGTGACTGCATATTCCAAAAACAAGCTGTTAATTAAGCATGAAGAATGCTTCTGCTTCGTAGGAATTCTCCTAAGTCACATCTACTGAAAAGGCGAGGAGGTAGAGGACACAGAGTCCAGTCATTAACTAGGAGGTGCCAGAATCTTCAGCCTTGCTGTCCCTAACACCTACTTTCTGCATGGTTTTGAGAAAATGGCAGGAAAACAGATGTGAAAGGTCTCTGTGAGTTTCAAAGGCCATGTGAAAGGTAGTATTATTTCTACTATCTTTCCTATTCTAGCTTTTAAATGCATTGCCACTAAACACAGTTATTTTTGCACACTACAATCTATTACTTCTGCACCAATCCTCAAGGACCAAAGGCAAGGTTATCATCTCCTATCCAGGCAGAAGAGATGCCCACCCTGGCAAAGCCAGGCATCCAGTCATTGCCAAGTCCAACCGTCTTGCAGCTCAATTATCTGTTTGTTCAGTAAACACACTCTGTATCACAAATAGCCAATAAAAAGTAGTCAGGAGACTGGAAAAAAAAAAGAATTGTTCCTTCTTGTAGTTCTTGTGCCCAACATCACCCACCACAGAAAGAGTAGGGCCTTCTCGCCAGCAATCAGTGGTCCTTGACAGTGTCCTTGAACTGGTTCCCTATCTTGCCCAGGGGAAGAGGCCGAGGGGTTGACATGATGACGGTGTAGGAGCAGCTGACCGGTGAGCTGCAGAGCCCAGGCAGAGCCCAGGCCTCCTGACTGCAGAGCTCTGCTCCACCGTGCTCTCCACGTCTCTGTCTAGACAGTGGTGGATGGAGTAGATGGTGCTGTTTCACGTGCGTCCTGGTGCAGATGCTGCTGCTAAGGTAACAGGTGAGCATAAACCAGAAACAGCCCTCAGAGTCTTCCTCTTTCCACCTACGTAGCCAGACAATTCAACATGCCAGCCTGAGAGATATAGCAGGCTTAGCAACCCACCTGAGTATGTGAGTCAGAGCTGGGACTCGGAAGAAATGCTGAGCTTTCTGGTGGGGACATAGTTCCTGAACAGTCTTGTTTGTTGTTGTGCACTGTCGGGTAGGAATTGGCCCATCGGTGACCCTCCAGCGTGATTTCAGAGGCAGTAAATTGCTTGAGAGGAGATTGCCCATCTATTTCTTGGGGAGCAGCTGGTGGATTTGAACCATGTACCTTTACATTGGCAGCACGATTCCTTACCACTAGACCACCAGAGTTCCCCTGGAGAAGAAGTTGAAGCCAGAGCAGTGGATGTGGGCTGTGATTGTTCAGTGTGTCCTTTATCACGTGAGTGAGGCTGAAATTGTCTAAGGCGGGCAGGTGTGCGTCTTCGGCTGACTTGAGCCTGTAGAATGACACGGCTGAGCCCTGGCCCATCATCCTTCGCTCTGAATTCTGTGTTTCTAGCATTCCTCCGGGAGAAAGCTCCTTCGAGCTTTCCGACAACGGGCTTCTTCAGGAGCCACATGATAAGACGTGGCTCGTTTTCTCTTGTGTTTAAGCCGGCGAACGAGCATCTTATCCAGGGTCAGGGCCTTCCATACTTCCATTTCTGCCGATTCTCAACCCCACCATTAGCAGAAGCACCAGAGTTAGTCCCAGGAAGGGAAGACAGGGCACACATTTTGACCACAATTGATAGTGAAGGAAGAATATGGCACCCCCAAGCTTACCACTTCCTGAGAAACTTAATAACACCTGAGCTGGTCACATCAAGGACCAGACCAGACAATGGATCCTGATAAGAGTCTGAGCTTGAGAAAACAAACAAACAAACAATTAAAAAAAGCTAAAACCTAACTAAATTAAAACACCAAATTCCAAGAAGTACCATTTTAGTCCTTCCCAGGACACCTATAAAAAGGAAACCCCCCCAAACTACCTGCATGCCATTTTTCTTTTTTAAATATGGAACGCTTCACGAACTTGTGTGTCATCCTTGTGCAGGGGCCATGCTAATCTTCTCTGTATTGTTCCAATTTTAGTATTTGTGCTGCCGAAGCGAGCACCCGCATGCCGTTTTGATCCTGTCTGCATGCCATGCTGCTGGGTCACTTGACGTCCCTCTCAGACTGCGCAATAAAGGCCTGTTGGTTTCTTGGAACCCGTTCCTTTCTTTATTTCTCTCCCTTACGCTCTTTTTTATATCTAACAGATAGTTCAGAGGAAGTCAGACATTAGAGGAGCTGAAGCTTCATCTAAGCTTCAGAAAAGGGGGAGTTCAGTCAAGGCCTGTGGCTCCAGCCTCCAGGGGTCCGTGGGAGAAGCTGAGCACGGCCACCTATATATAGGGTTAACCTCCGCTTTGGAGACTCCCTGGTTTGACGTTTCACTGCTATTACATCCCTAGTTTCTTTGGGGTGCCGTTTGGGAAAGGTAGGACAGTCCTAGTGGCTGGTCATAGGGCTTTGCTGCAATGTGACCCCTGCCCCTCCTAGACCTGATCACATACACTAAGACACACACACACGACCACTCCCAAGCCAAATGGACTGTTTCCGGCACACACGCTTTGCTTTTTCTGAGCCTTCCCAACTCTGTTTAGTCCCATTTGGGATAGAAAAGAGAGATACATTGGTTTGCAAGGTGAACACCCAGCTGAAACCAGCTCGGAGGGAAGAGCAGCGAAGCAGAGCAGGTTCAGGAACAGCTGGCCCAGAGGCCTATGCACCGCTCTGCCTCTCCGCTCTCTTCTCTCCAGGTGCCCACTTTATCCCCCACCTGACAGGCTGGTTTTCCCCTCACTGCAGTAAATACGACAGGAAATCCCTCCCGCAACACACACAAAACCCCTGAATTGAACAGCTTTGGGGTTCCACCAAAGAGATTGCCATTGACCAATAAATCCTAAAGCTGGGGTTCTGTGTGCCCGGCTTGGTCAGATGTGTCCTCATTACACAGTGAAACAGAAGGAGAACGAGGGCAACAAACCAGCAGCCCCTGGTCAACCACTGTCATTGCTGCCAAGGAGTCAGAGTCCACCCATAGTCGACCCTGCAGCGGGTTTGCGGAGGCGGTTAATCACACGGGAGGGGATGGCCCATCCTTCTCCGTGGAGACCCTGGTGAGTCCGAATAGAGCCCCTGGTGGATCCCAATGCCCAGAAGAAGAATGAGGTGCGCTGAGAAGACAGGCAGCCGGCAGCCAACCGCACAGACCTCTCACTTAAACTTCAGGGCCCAGTCTAAAGAGGATCTTCCCTGAAAACGTTTGCAAACTCCCTCAGGGTAGTGAACTCCCTCCTCGTTGTGAACACAGTGTCTTCACCTGTGCTGCCCTGCGCATTCACACCTTTTACCATATATTCACCTTTTCAGTAACTTTTATTACACAAAGATTATTGTGTGCCCATTGAAGGGGAAGATAAGACCACAGTCATACACAGACACAGAAAGGAAAAGAAATGAGATAGGGAGAGAGAAGGAAGGAGGGAGAGGTGGGGAGGGAGCACGTCCACCACCACAGGCAGTTTCTGTGAGCATTTGGGGGTGTTAGCAGTGTTTAGACACACACGTCTTTTTCTCTGCCTGGCATCGTCTGTGTAAAAGCCAATTCCAACTCTCACCTCCGTTCCAAGCACCCTGAGAGCCATCGCAGTGCTTGTCCTGCAACAGAGGTTTGCGTGTGTTGAATGAGTGTGTGAATAAGGAAAGGAATAAACATGGATAGGTGGATGGACAGTCAGAGAAAAAGAAAATCTTACTAACCAAAAGTGGTCCAGAGAAGGACCGAGGAGGGAGGTGCATGGCACCCCACCCTGCCCGCCTCCGCCCAGTGCTCTTGGCCTCCCTCCCACCGGAGCAGAATCCATGCCCAAAAGTGAGTGGAGACGAGGGAACAGCAGCCCTAGGCGGCGACCATCACCAACGGAAAAAGAGGACACTGAAGTCCCCTCCCTGCTGTGTGACTTGGAAATGCTGGTCAAGGCTTACGGAAAAAGAGAATTCATGGAAACAGCCACGTCAAGGTCAAGGATTCATGGGAACAACCAAGTGCAGTATTTTAAGCTCAGCAAGCAATCTGGCAAATTCAAAGCTTCTCGTGAATGGGCTCCAAGAAATCAGATTTCAGCAGTGCTGTTGACACGAGAGTATGTCCCCGCGCCTTGCCCCTCACTGCGTTTGAGATTATTATTGATTTATCTGGAGCAGAAACAGCAGGATTCCACATCACATCTTGGAAGGCAGCCTGGGCAAAGGCAGAGAATTAACAGATCTTTATTATTAATTCCAGGACCCCAGCTCCCAGGGGCCTGCAGTAAATCACAGGCTCTCTGTACAGGAGTTTTCTCCATATTTAAGCAGAGCTCATGTATTTTGTGGCGCTTATCATTATTTTCACCAGTAAATTCAAACTGGAAATCACTAATACTCATTAATCACCTGCAAGCCCAGAACATGCTAGGTGTTACATGAAATACAAAGTAGAACCATCTCTGCATTTCATTCTTTTAGGCATCAAACAGGTCATCCTTCTCGGTGCAGATACAATGCTGCCCCGGGTTTTATAGTGTTTTGGGCACAGTGACTACACCGATGGGCCTGAGTATGCCAGAGATCGGGGTGAGGGGGTGCAGGACAGGGCGAAGCTCAGGTCTGCTGTGCATGGGTCACTGTGGTTGATGGTCTAGGGGAAGGCACCTAACAACAACACACTTAAGGTGCTATTTTAAATGGCTTGTGTTTTTGTTAAGTGCCATCAAGTAGTGAACGACTCAGCGACCATATGAAAAAAAGACCTGAACACTTGTATAACTTTCATTATTTCTCCAAGTTCATAGAGTTTCCGGAGGTAAGTGGATGCCACTCCTGCTTCCAAGCCTGTTTTAATCAGGGAACTTCACCAAACACTGTCCACCATGGGTAACTATTATTGCATTTGACGCGTCAGTCTCACAATGTTTAGCATCACAGCAATCATGAGTTACCTCTGTACAGCAAATTGAGGAACAGTGCTATATCCAGGCGGGGAGCATTCTGAAGCAGTCTGACTCCACATAGGTTTTGATTTCTGGTTCTAGTGAGACTCTGGGGCAGTGTTTACTAGCCATTGGCTGTGAGTTTACTGTATTCGGCCTCCTATTTAAAAAGGTATTTATTCACCAGCAAGGGATCCAGGTGGGGAGTATTCTGAGGCAGTCTGACTCTACAGAGGTTTTGATTTCTGGTTCTGGTGAGACTCTGGGGCAGTGTGTACTGGCCATTGGCTGTGCGTTGATTATATTCAGCCTTTAAGGTAAATGGGTTACCAGGTGTTGTTATTGTTGTAGTTGTTAAGTGCTGTCAAGTCCATTCTTGACTCCTAGGAACCCTGTATACAACAAATCGAAACCTTGCCTGATCTGGCATTATCCTCATAAATCTCATGGTGCCCTTTACTGCAGTCATTGTGTTGATTCTTGTTGCGGGTCCTGACTCTACTTTTCTAAGCACCATGTCTTTTTCCAAGGACTGGTCCTCCTGATAACACGCTCCAGATCTGTCAGTTTGCTGCACTGTGGTGCCATGCACGTTACTATGATTCTGGAAACCACATTCCTGGGATGTTAACTACTAGTGGGTCACTTAGGTGGACAGGGTTCAGTGGAGCTTCTAAGAAGACTAAGGCTACCAGACGTTACAGAGCTTGTAAGAGATTTGGGCTTAGAAAGCATCCAATCATTTATTATAGTAATTTTACTTCCATTAAGGAAGCCATAGAAGTAGACACAGAACCACCACACAACAACGCGTGCCAGGGAGAGCAGGAAAGAGCTGTGAAGGCATTTGCTCTCTCCTCAGTAGGCCTAAGGGTGAGAGGTTGGAGGAAAACAGGCGAGTGTCAGCGGGCCCTGCTCTGTACTCACTCCCAGCTGCCTGTTGGCCCCTCCACTCCACACTGCTCCCCAGCCCAATCCAATCTTCCCATCGAGATGAACAGGAGGAGAGGAGACTTGGGTCTCCCAACAGTATTTCGTTTCTAACTCAGAGCTTTTCCTTCTCAGCCTAGAAGCAACACTGGGTGTGGAGGGTGCAGAGTCTGCACTCTGGAGCTCTGCAGACCAAGGTTCAAATCCCAGGTCGACCTCTTGCAAGTTATGTGAGCTTGCACAGACTTCCTTTTCTCCTGCAGAAAGCGTCCCATGGGTTATGGTGTCCGCATGCTGTTTGGCACATGTGGCTGCTCCGCTGATGATACCTCTCAGCAAGATGGATCGACACAGACGAAACAAGGGGCTCAAGCATATCGGAGGTTGTGAGGATGGTGCAGGACAGAGCGAGGCTTGGGTATGTTGTTCACAGGGTCGCTGTGGTTATAATCGACTCAATGGCACCTAACAACAACCGTGACTCAGAACCACCTCGTAGCGGATCCTCCAGCAGGCTTTCCTCTTGAACAGGAAGAGTCTATCTTTCTCACTCAGAGTGGCTGGTACATTCAAACTGCCAGAGAGGCATTTCCTTTGGGGTACCAGTGTGAGCCCCCACGGACCAGGCCACCAGAGCGCCCTCAACTGACCATAAGATCTCCCCTCAAATTTCCTATTTTGTTTGAATTATGTGGATTTCAAATCATAGAGGCCTCTTTTAGACCAGAATTGTTTCATAGGGTGTTCCCGGCCATAATCTTTATAGAAGCAGATGACCGGGCCTTTATTCTGCATTGGTGCTGGGTAGATTCGAACTACCAACCTTTCCCTTAGTAGCTCTAGGAAGCAAATAGTTTGCACTACCCAGAGACCTTTGCTTAATCAATAGGAAGACCCCTACTGAAACCAGTGATGAGCATCATGATTTTTATAAAGCATGAACTTACAAGTAATTATTTAAGATTTACTTTTAAACAGAAAAACTCATAAATATTGTGAGAAAAACCTTACCTGCCCTTTCTGGGAGGGCAGAACAAGGCCAACAGTAAAAATCCATGGCGAAGTGTGAGTCTCCAACAGGCCAGCATCCAACATTTAGGAAGTGGGGAAATTTCCTGGATGACTGCAGCCTTGGAGATAAAGGCAGTGTGTGGGCAGATGGGGGAGGGCTCTGGGACCCCGGAGCTGAGCCCCCAGCACTGCATATCGGCCTCTGGCAGGCTTTGTGCCCTTTCTGTGCTCTCCCCCAGCCTGTATGGCCCAAGGAGGGATTTTCTTCCTCTAGAATTGAGCTGAGGACCCAAGGCAGCCCAGCTTATCTGTCCTGGCCCAGCCGGCTCCTCCTCGGGGTTCTGACCTCACCTCTGGCGTCAGCCTTATCAGGTGTGGACAGCTCTGCTCCCTGCTCTGCTCCAGGAGCTCCTAGCCCAGGGCTCGCCCCACTCCCTGACCCCTTCCTCTGCTTGTGGAGGAGGAGGGCCAGGCGCCCCCAGCACTGGCATGGAGGTCATCTGCCCAGATGCAGTGGCCACAGAGGTCTGCAATGAGGCCCTGCGGCCTGGGCCAGGGAGGGGAGGCGTAAGAAGTGCTGACAAGGAGCAGAGCAGCTGCAGGGTTCAGCCAGACCAAAGAGGCAAAGCAGAAGGGTCCTCTGGGCCTGGGGTGAGGGGGTGCCAACAACGCCCCATCCAGGATCTTCCAGGGGCCACTCGCTACAGGACAGCAAGGTTGTGGTGAGGATTTCATGTCCTCTGGGAACGTCCCAGTGAGCAGAATGTTTGGGAAAGTAGGGTGACTGAAAGGGGAAGTAAGGGAGCGTGGAATCTCTAGGTGGGCCCGGGCCTCCTGCTGGTGGGCACCTGGGCACAGGACCAGCTTCACTGTGTCAGTCCGCCCTCCGTCACTGGACAGACACTGCATTCACACTGAGTCTCTGCCTTGCTTAGGTTTGTGGGCTGGAGTATTCCTTGGGGTGAATGGCCCAAGGAGGAGGCAGGGATTTCATTGGACTTCATTCCCTAGGGGGCCCTTTGTCCTGCTTGGGGCAGCTTCAACCACTTGTTTGTTTGCACTGGGACTCTTGCATTTATTGGACCCATTAATGTCTGTCAGTAAATAAGAACTCATTGAACTGCTTCCCCAGGCACAGTTGTGCTGTTCCCACAAGCCTCCTACAACCATCCCAGTGCAAATTCTAATGTTGGGAAGAGAATGTTGAGGTCAGATCATGCCTCACCATGGAGACCATGGCCAGAGAGCTGCCAGGCAGGTGGAGAGCTGGGTGAGCAGGTCACCCTCAGAGGACCCTTCTTTAAAAAGACAGATAAGAAAATGCAGCTGGACAGCTATGGCTCCAAGAAAAAGAGGAAGTCGAGGAACAGAAAGTATTTTCTACTCTACAGGGTCCCCCATGAGCCGCAGCAAGAACCCTTCCTAAGAAACGTGTGCACAGTGGTGGAGTTCCAGGTGGCTCACTGTAGAGTTGCTTGAAATTTATAACTGGCGGCTGGAAATGTCCTGAATAAAGGTCAGATGACATTGTTTATGATTGTGCATGAAATAATGTTTATAGTATAAACTGGCATTTTTATGTTAAAAAAAGATTTAGAACTGTATCTAGAGCACGTTATCATTTGTTTTAAAATGGAGGCGTGTAGAGAAGACAGAATATATATTTAAACACAGAACAAGACCATCTGAAGATCAACTAAAGAATAGGTTTGAGGAATTGAACACCAATGATTGAGCACCAGATGAGCTACAGGATGATATTAAGGAGATCATCCACGAAGAAAGCAAAAGGTCATGTCATTACAAAAACAGAAGGGACAGAAAAACAGAAATTAATATCAAAAAAGACTAACAATTACACTAGAGCATAGAGAAGCCAAAACAAAGGGAAAACATGCTGAATAGAGCCGAACAGATTTCAAAGGACAGCCCAAGAAGACAAAATAAAGCATTTAATGGGATGTGCTGAAGTTGGATAATAAAAAGGGAAGAACTCACTCTGCATTTCTCAAAATGAGAGAACTGAAAAACAAATTGGAAAATATATTGAATAACCCAGAAAGCATCAAAAGAAGATGGAGGGAATACTCAGAGTTACTCTACTGCAAAGAACTGATTGATCAGGAAAAATTTCAGAAAGTACGATATGAACAGGAGCCAATGGTAATAAAGGAGGAAGTGGAATCTGCATTGAAGGTATTGGCCAAAAATAGGGCTCCAGGAATCTATGGGATTGACTTGTTTCAATGAACAGATGCAGCCTTGGATGCACTCACCAGTCTATGCCAAATAATTTGGAGCGTAGCTGTCTGCCAACAGATTGGAAGAGATCCATATTTGCTCCCATTCCCAAGAAAGGTGATCCAACTGAATGTGGAAAGTACCAAACAATATCATTATTATCACAAACAGGCAAAATACTGCTGAAGATCATTCAAAAATGGCTAGAACAGTACATAGATAGGGAACTGCCGAGCAGGATTTAGAAGAGGCCTTGGCACCAGGCATGTCATTGCTGATGTCAAATGGATCCTGAATGAATGTAAAGAATGTCAGAAGAATGTATGTTTATGCTTTATTGAATATGCAGAGACATTTGCTTGTGTGGATCATGACAAGTTGTGGTGACATTGAGAAGAATGGGAATCCCACAGCACTTAATTGTGCTCATGTGAAACCTTTACCTAAACCAGGAGACTATGTTGCAAACAGAACAAGAGAATACTACATGGTTTAAAATTAGGAAGTGAGTGTGTTAGAGTTGTAGCCAGACTATAAAGAGGAATGTGGCATCAAGGTCAGAGGAAGAGTCATCAATATCCTGTGTTATGCAGATGACACAAACTTGCTTGCTGAAACTGAGAAGGACCTGAAGCACTTGTTGCACAGGATCAAATAATACAGCCTTCAATCTGGACTGCATCTCAATATCAAGAAGACAAAGATTTTCACTACTGGACTGATAGGCAACATCGTGATAAATGAAGAAAAGATTGAAACTGTCAACAACTTCATCTTACTTGGATCTAAAATTAATACCTTGGTCAGAAAACCAGGAGACGTATTGCACTAAGAAAGTCTGCAATCAGAGACTTCTCCAAATTACTGAGAAGTAATGATGTTTGTTTGAGGATGCTTCTGATTCAGGCCACAGCCTTTCTAATCACTTGCTATGCATCTGAGAGCTGGACAATGAATAAGGATGACAGAAGAAGAATTGATGCCTTTTAGCTGTGATGTTGGAGAAGTACACTGAACATCCTATGAACTGTCAAAAAAATAAACAAATATGTCTTGGAAAGGGTACAATCAGAGTACGCTTTGGAAACAAGAACGATGAGGCTTCATCTCACACACTTTGGGCATGTTGTTATGAGGGGCTATTCCTTGGAGAGGGACACTCAGAAAGGTAGAGAGTCGGTGAAGGAGAGAAATACCCTTAACTATGTGGATTGATACAGTGACTGCTCAATTGGGCACTAGAGTGTCAGAAGATGTGAGAATAGCACAGGATAGGACACGGTTCAGACTTGTTCATAGGATCACTGTGAGCCTTATTTGACTCGACAGCATCTCACAACTAACAACAACACGGAACTTTTAGAGAATTCACAGACTGGTCATATTCTAATATTTTATTCCCTTAGGAAGCAGGGTATCCAGGTGAGTGTGGAAGCTGGGAGGTTATCAGTTCACTTTTGAAGTAACCAAAATGAAGAACAACCAACCCAATGCCATAAATTCCAACTTGCGCTTATTCTACAGGGAGTTCTGGTGGCCTAGTGGTAAGAAGCTGTGCTGCAGTTCCAAAGGCACATGGTTTGACTCCACCAAGCTGCTCCTTGAGTGAAACACGGGCAATCTCCTCCTATGCACAAGCCTGTTGGAGGGTCAGCAATGAGTCAATTGTGACTTGACAGCAAACAACCACCAGCCACACACACATGACAGAGTAGAACTGCCCCATAAGGTTTCCAAGGCTGTAAACCTTTATGTACATCTTTCTCCCATGGACCAGCAGATTGGTTCAAACTACTGACCTTGAGTCAGCAGCTAAGAACTTCAACACCACTTGCACTCCCTGCTGTGTAGCAACTCACCCCAAATCAAGCCTTTTACACCAAAACCATTTTACCGAGCTCAGGCTTCTGGGGGTTGGTGGCCCTGGCTGTAGCCTCTCTCCACGTGGCCTCCATGCCCACGAGGTATGTTGGGCTTTTTTCACATGCCGAAGTCGGAGCTCCCAGGAGTGAGACCACAAGACAGCTGTGTGAATAGCTCAAGCCTTCACTTTCATAATGTTTACTGACATTCCTTTGATGAAAGCAAGTCACACAATTAGGGGGCAGGGATCAAAAATCCCTGTCTCTGACAGCAACTAAATATCGAAATAAAAATTCCCCTGAAGAGCAAGTTCAGCTCAACTCAGGCCAATTCTTTTCTAGCATCAGTGGCAGAGGTAGTGCTTCTTCCTCTGACCCTTCCTTACCTTCTTGAAGGAGGTCAGATGTCACAGGTTAAAGGGTACAGCCCTCCAAACTGGCAACTCAGTCTAAGGCATCAGTCACCAGTAGAAAGTATGGGACCAGGACTCCCCTAATTCTGACTTACAGTCTAAAAACTCAATGCTTCCCCCACTGTCCTTCAGATTTCTGGCTGCAAGCTCAGGAGTGCCCAGTCCCCCTCATTTCTGACCTACCAGCTCTCACTTCACCCTTAGGTCCAGTAATGCACCAGAACAACTCACAAAACTAAATTTAAATTAGAGCTTTATTTTTTTAAAAAGATACAAGTCAGGATTGGCATAAGGAAGAGAAGCATATGGCTGCCCCAAACCATCCATGGCACTGCAGTGCAAGCCCCCACAATCCGAACTGACGCCCCTGCCTCTCCCACCTAAGTGGGAACTGGCTGCCCGGGGCTGCGCTGCCAGCAGGGCCGCTGCTCAAGACTGGCCGAGAGCTGCGTGGAGTTCAGCTACACCACCCGCCCATCTGAGCAGTTGCCGTGCACAGAACAATGGAAGAGGCTCCTTCATACTGAAGGCCCATTCAACGGTGGGCTCCAGGTGAGGCAAGAAGTTGAACTGTTGGCAAAGAAGTTTGAAATGAAATACAAGTAGATGAAAGATGTCCAACAGAGCATCACAGGGAGCTCGCTGCCTCTCAGCCTGACTTTAGAAAACGTTGGTTTGAGTCCTTGTTCTACAGCCTTTATTTCTTTTCACTCTTGAGTGGATCTGCTCACCACTCTGGAAGCCCCTTCTCCATTTGTGGAAGGAGAAAGTAACAATACCTGCTTTGAGTTAAAATTAGACCATTTGATGGAGAGGAAGGGGGCAATGATGGTGACACTAGAGCCAGAGTGCTGTCCCCGGCCTCAGTCCTCAGCAGGGCACAAGTTCCAGACTTCAAAAGAGCTTTTGGGGAGGGAGAGCTACCTGGCCTCTGGGGAGAGCCAATTGGCCCCTACGGTGAACCACCTGGTCCCTGGGGACAGCTGCCCAGCCCCTGGGAAGTGCCGCCTAGCCCATGGGGAGAGCCACTTGGTGTGTATGAGGACCTTTGTTTAATCCACTTTCCTCCATCTCCTCCTCCGGTACACCTGTAAGTAACATCTCCAAAGCCCTTTTCTTTGTAACTCACAAATTTTTCTCTCTAGGTTTGCTCCCTTTCCTATAGGTCACCTGAACACTGAGTCTTGTTCCAGAACCTGAACCCTGAACCTAATTCCAAGACAAAAGGGAAATATAACTGCCAGCTAAGGAAATGAAGGTGGATGGAGCCTCAAAGTTCAGCCAGCCACTCCCCCTGGACTCACCCAGGCAAATGCCTTGCCATCCAGAGGGCAGAAAATGTCATAAAAATATCTTCTACTGAACAAGAAGGCATACAGCTCCAAATCAAGACCAGTAAAGTGTTAAAGTGGGCTTCCCTTCTTCATCTCAACTCCCCTGTTCAGCATGAAGCAGCCGGAGAGTCTATGCCCCTATTCCCAAATGGGAAACCCGCAAAGGAAAAAAGACAAGCTTTTTGGCGATGATGATGATGATGATAATTATTATTATTAATTACCATTTGGACTATGTCCACCATTACTCTGTTTTTCCCTGTCCCTGCCAGTTCTTTCTCATTTCCCTTACCCACTCCCTCTACCCACAAAATTTTGCAATCCTCTGATGTCATTTTTATGCATCTTCACCCTTCTGCTCCCACCCTTTTACCCTCTCGGATCTGCATATCTGGGTTTTTTTTAATATATATATAATAAATTTTTTAACAAAGAGAGAGAAGCATAGTGTAAGGTTTGAGAGCTTTCTCAGTTTAAAACTTCCATGTCCAGTGTGTGTGAGTGTCTCTGTCCAAGACCTGCTATCTTCACAATGTTCTCCAGGAAGACCGTGGAGAGCCAGTGCCCAGCTATAGGTCATGGTTCTTGCCATGACACTGTGAGGTGTTTCTGCTGAGGTGAGTATCCGAAGGCGACCTTCTCATCTGGCCAGCCCACATCCCAGAGCCTCCTCACTGCATTACCGTCAGGTCTCAAGTTCATACTGAAGGTTGTACAGATTATCTTTCAGGACCGAAAGACAACAACCTAAATCTCTGGGGAAGGCTAAATTCTTTCTAAGCATACACAGTGTTAATACTGTTGTTAGATGCCATCGAGTCAAAACCGACTCATAGCTGATACTCAGCAGGTTTTCAGAGACTGCAAATAGCACAGAAGAAAGTTTTCCGTCTCTCTCTCCCAAACAGCAGCTTGTGGATTTTGCCTGCCTTTGGGTGTCACCACAGCTCAAGCCAGCGCACAGGCAAGACAACAGAAGATCGATACTTCATTTCCATTTCTTTCTTTAAATTTCTAATGTTTAAAAATTGTGGCAAATAAACATGAAAAAACCAAATCCACAACTACAGAATCAATCGGACGGACAGCAGCCCTCCATTGGGTTTCCGAGCCTATAAATCTTAATCAGGAGAATATTTCTCTTTCTCCCAAGTAGCTGGCGGATTGGAATCAGTTACCTTTCTGTTCAGAGTATAATATATAATACACAATACCACCAAAGCTCCTTGGTAAATAGGTAGTTTAAATTTATTTTTATCATTTCTACAATCTTCTAGTGTACAGCTCACTGGCATTAATCATATTTTTTATATTGTCCAACCATCACCACATCCTTGATTTTCCCATCACTGTTAAGAGACATTCATGCTCTTCTAAGCAGCGTGTCTTTCTTTCCCACTCCCTCTCTCCCTTTCTCTCTTGTTGTTATTAGGTGCCCTGTGGAGTCAAGTAAGACTAATTAAGACCCTGTGAACAAGAGATCTGAACTCTGTCCTATCCTGTGCCATCCTCACTGTCTCTGACACACTTGAGTCCATTGCTGCAGTCACTGTGTCTGTCTATCTCACTGTAAGGGGTAACCACCAATATACTTTTATCTTTATGCAACTATCTGCTCTCTAAAAGAGTCATTACCACCTACTACCAGGAGAGAACAAAATAGATCAATGGGACCTTCTAAGAATCAAATACCTATGCTCATCATAAAACTTCACCAACAGGGTAAAAAGAAAACCCACAGGCTGGGGAAAATACTTGGTAATGACATATCTAATAAAGGACTTATTTCTGAAATTTATAGAATACTACAGCACCTCAACAAGAAAAGGGTAAACAATCCATTTGCAAAATGGGCACAGGATATTAATAGATACTTCACCAAAGAAGACATTCAAATGACAAACACATGAAGAAATGTTTAAAATCCCTAGCTCTCAAAAAGATGCAAATAAAAACAGCTATAAAGTATCATCTCAGCCCAGTAACAATAGCAAAGGTCAACAAAGCAGCAAACAACAAATGCTGCCAAGGTTGTGGAGAGATTGGAACCCTTATTCACTACTGGTGTGAGTGTAAAATGATGCGATCACTATGGAAGGCAGTTTGGTGCTTTTTCAAAAAGTTGGAAATAGAAATACCATTTGACATTTGACCCAGCAAATGCACTGCTGAGAATATACCATAAAGACATTAGAATAGCCATCCAAACAGATGTATACACACCCATGTTTATTGCTGTGTTATTCACAATAGCAAAGAGATGGAAACAACCCAAGTGCCCATCAACAAATGAATGGATAGAAAAACTATGGTATATACACACAATAGAAAACTAGGCAGCACTGAAAAACCTACACACCATGGGGGACGCTGGAGGACATTATGCTGAGTGAATAACACCACTCTTATGAAGCAAGACTGACATGGGGATTTGGGAGGAGAGTAGGAAAAGAGTGGATAGATAATGAACACAGTGTTGGAAGAAATGAGGAAGAGAACTGTTAAAAGTTCTATGACTAGGCATTACATGTAGGACAATGGTCCAGAATAAAAGGTATATTGCGAAGAGAACTGAGAGGGAGGGGAAGGGGTAGAGAGAGGGAGGAAGTTGCACAACAATAAATAAATTTTTTTTTAAAAAAAAAAAAGAAAGTTAAAGTAAGGGAAGGGAGGAAAATGTGCAACAATTAATGAATAAAAATCCAATTTTTCTGTAAACTTTTGTTAAAATCACAATTGTTGTTGTTGTTGTTGTTGTT
>NW_006399965.1:1196285-1215241 GCF_000299155.1 Elephantulus edwardii | reverse complement strand
TTTTTTTTATAATCTTCAGTAGAATCTTGTTTGCATGTGAAATCAATGAGATTGTTCTGTAGTTTCCACACTCAATTTTTTTAAAATGAGTCATTATCATCAAGCCAAAATCATCTCATGGCTGACCGTTCAATGGGTTTCCACAGAAGACGAGATTGCCCATCTTTCGCCCAAGGCTCTGCTTGGTGGATTGGAACCCTGCCAACTGGACGCTACCCTCCCCATCACTGCTATGTCCGAGCCCACTCTTGCAGCCTCTCTGTTTTCTTGAGGGTCTTCATCATGTGTTACTGACTCTACCAGACATAATATCCTTCTCCAGTGTTTGGTTCTTCCTGATAACACGACCAAAGTACATGAAATGAATGCCAATATTTCACATTCAGAATTAAGAAATTAAGAGAGCTTCTCTGAGATTAGCTTCAAAACAATGATTGTGGAGAGTGAATGTGACGAGGACAGGGTTAAAGATGAATCTAGGTCAAACACACCTTGATACAGCCCATGCAGGGATGATGAGTGCATCAGGGTTCATAATGCATTCATTTTGTAGACACTTTTGCTGCTGGGTTGCTGTTGTTTTTTGCTGTGGAATCAGAACTGACTCATGGCTGACCCTTCAGATTTTCAGAGAGGCTTTAAATCGCTCAGGAAGGAGATAGCTCGTCTTTCTTCCGAGGTGGATTTAAACCACACAGATGCCTTAGGGTTGACAGCACAACTTCTTACCCTCAAACTATCAGAGTTCACTTGCAGATGCTATAGTTTCTTGCAAAATAAATTTTAGCAAATGAAAAAGACTCACAACAAAATCTAACTCTCAATGAGGTTTCCTTATACAATAACCTCACTGTCCACTTCATCCCCTGTAGTCTGGAGGCAGGGGCTGCTTTGGTCTTCACAGTAGCCTTGGTGCTGATATCAGAGGGCCAGCAACAGGGAGAGACCACAGAGCAGCCTCAGGCTTTGGAGAATAAGCAGGGAGATGGGGGAAAGGAGCCTTAGGGAGCTGCCCCCACAGTGTGGACAGGACTAGCAGCTGAAAAATCCATGGGTTGGTGTGCTGTGGGCTGGAACAGGGGAGGGACAAAATATTTGATCGTTTCTGAAACACACACAGAGCGTTTCTTGGTTCTGGGAACAAGAAGGAAGCAATTCCAAGGATTCCAGGCAAAAATTATAGAGCATATGAACACATTTGAAGGACAGACCTCAGTGGAGGAGAAAGATATATTTTCTTGCCCTTTCTCTCTTATCAGGCAGCTCTGGTGTCCTAGTTATAAGGAACATTGCTGCCATCCCAAAGGTATGAGGTTCGAATCCATCAGTGTTCCGTGGGAGAAAGATGGGCAATCTCCTCTCATGTGATTTACTTCCTCTGAAATTGCACTGCAGGGTGAGCTACGAGTCAGTTTGCACTCAACACACATGACAACAGCAACTCTCTTATCACTCAAATGGACTCACAGGTGTGCCCAGGCTGTGTGCACATGTGGCCTGGGTCTGGGTCTGGCTCTGGGAGGTAGCTGTGGAATAGTTGTGAGGACACTCAGCACAAATGCAGGCCGTTCTGGGGCAGACAGGGAAATCTCCCACCATCTGTCCAGTCATTCCAGGTAGTGCAATGGTTACAAGGCCAACTGCTAACCAACAGGTCCTGCTTGGTCCAAACCTACTGACTCTGGGTAAGATGAAGCCATTTGCTTCAATAAAGATTTACGGAACCCGGTGGGGAGCAAGGAGTCAGAATAGACAAGCTGGATCTGGCTTTGGTTTTAGTTAACCCCGAAATATCGCTCTGTCTGTACTAAATGGATAATACGAGCCTTACCAGAGGCAGTGCTCTCTGAAACTACTTTCACGTCTTCTGGAAGGTGTATCTTTGATATGTGCCCGTGGCATCTGTGTGTGCCTGGGGTTGTCTTCCTGCAGTGGCTGCTCTAACAGCCTCCTCTGTGAGGGGCGTGACCTTGGCAGTTTCTAAATGCCCCTCTGTGGTCCCAACCCCATCCCAGGGTGAGATAGGAGACCCATCATGCCTTAGGCCTATCTTTATTGCTGTATTTGTTTATCATTAACTAAAGACTTCAGATTCAAGAATTACTGTTTAGAAGTGGTAATGATATTGTGGTTATGTTTGCTGTGTTGTGTTTTGTTTTGGTTTTAGCTGAAGTATAATGTATACACATACAAGTAAACAAGTGGTAAGTGTACAGCTTGATGGATTTGTTTTTTCCAAGAGGAAAGCACCTGCATTGCCCACCTGCAGATCAAGAGACAGATGTCTTAGATAATGAGCACTGCACTGGATCAGATGAAGGGAAGAACTGTCTGAAAGGAATATATGATTAGGCGTTACGTGTGCAACAGCAATCCAGAACAAGGGGTACATTGTTGTAGGGAGGGCTGGGGGAGAGGGGAAAAGTGGGAAGAAAATGTGCAACAATGCAAGAAAACAAAAATAAGACATTCTCAATGTTCTAAAAACATAACTATCATAATAAATAAAGGGGGGGGGAACTTTAAAAAAAAGGAGACAGATCTTTGACGCAATACCATCATCACTCTTTTAAAAAATAACCCTATTTTACTTGATATGTTGTGTCCAGAGTTTGCTTCAAAATAATCCAGATTTAGGGAGAGGTATGGATTAAATGAGGCTGGTCACAAATTGGTATTTATTGACAATAAATAATGTGTGCATGTGGCATACTATACTATTATCTATCTTTTGTAAGTTTTACTTTTGTGTAATAAAATGTTTACAATAATCCTGTCTTACCTAAATTTAGGGACTCTGAAGTATGAAATAAATCTAAAGAGTGGAGTGAGAAATTTCTCTTCCTTAGTAATTGAGAGTGGATGATAGCTTGCAAAAGTACTATTATAACTATGTGTCTATTTTATTTTACTGAAGAAACGTGTCTTCACTGCCATCTCTTTTGTGTAGCTCCTTTAAGCTGTGGGTCTTAGTCACCTCTATATTCTGTTCTTAGCATGGTGTTTGGCACACAGGGTGCAAACAACCCCAAACTGAAACCATACTTCCAACCAGTTGAGCCCGTCTCAAAGCCACACCGGAGGAAAGAGTGGAACCCACGGAGTTTCCTAGATAGAAACCTCTACAGACAAGCACGGCTCATCTTTCTCCTTCAGAGTGATGGGTGGGCTTGAACTACCAGCCTCCTTGGCTGAGTTTTTTAACCACTGTGCCACATGGTAGATGCTCACAAGCGCTTATTCAATGAATAAATGCCCAAATGTTACTATTAGGCTGAAACCAAAATGATTCCATATTGCTGACCTTTTACCCCTACCCGAAGATGTCCTTATGTTCCAGAAAATAATAAATAATCTGGTAAATGTTTGCCCCTAGAAATGCTCTTTTGGCCTGTCCAGGAGATAAAACAGACAGTGCTGAAGAAAAGAAAGTGGCCCCAGGCTGTGCAGCCTGCTGTGACCACCAGCAATTGGCCAGTGCAGAATAGATAAATACCCAAGTCTGCTCTTTCTTCAGTGCTGATGCCAACTGAGCTCAGCCTGCCCGTGCCAAAGCACACATTTTTTATTGATTGATTGATTTTTCTTTTTGTCTCTTTATTATTATTATTATTATTATTATTAATTTTAATGAAAATTTACAGAAACTTTGGATTTCCATTCATTCATTGTTGCACTGTTCTCCCTACCCACTCCTCCACCCATATTTTATTTTTTTTAACATCAAAAATGTTTTCTTGCACACCCATGTTTATCATGGCTTTGATCAAAATAGCAAGGAGTTGGAAACAACCTAAGTGCCCATCAACACATGAATGGATAGAGAAGCGGTGGTATATTCACACAATGGAATACTACGCTGCCTTGAAAAACAAGGAACTCATGCAATATTATTCAAAATGTGTGACCCTGGAGGACATTATGCTGAGTGAAGTATCTCAGTCAAAAAGGACAAATGCTGCATGGTGCCACTGTTGTAAAACAGGACTGACATTGGGGTTGGGGGGAAACTAAGAAAGATGGGTATAATAGTGTATACTGCATTGAGACAGATGACGGACAAAACTGTTTAAAAGGGATATGTGATTAGGTATTTTTGTCATGACAGGAGTCCAGAGCAAAGGCTGCACAGTGGAGTGGACCTGGGGGAGGGTTTGTAAAACAACAAAAGAATTTTTCTTTTACTTTTCCAAGAGGGTAGTGTACTGGGGTGGGAGGGCTGTGAGGAGAGAAAAGTGAAACAGTGAGTAAATGGAAATCCAAAGTCTCTGTAAACTTTCGTTGAAATGAGTAATAAATTTTAAAAAGGGGGGAAAGAAAATGTTTTATCATATTGTTACGCACTTTCTTCTCCCTCGCCACAAGGTACCCTGTGTTCCACATTGTTGTCAAACATATCACGCCTAGTGACCCTTCACTGGCAGAGAGTTCGTCTGCTCATCCAGCCTGTGCGGTCAGTCTATCCACTCTTTCAGAAGCACACATTTTACCTAATGTGTATGTGCTGTACGCTCCGCTAGTGCTGCTTCTGGACGTCATGGTGAGTTTGGGCTTTTCAGTTACATCTTGTGCAAAGTCTTACAACAGCACCATGATTGCACAGGTACGGCAAATGGGTTGTTGTTGTTGTTACGTGCCACTGAGTCGCTTGTGACTCATAGCGACTCTATGTTACAAGAGCCCTAAATTCTGCTCTGTCCTGTGCCAACCTCACTGTCTCAAACACACTTGTTCCCACCACTCCACTCACAGAATCGATCCATCTCATCGAAGATCTTCCTTTCCTGCGCTGTGCCTCCACTCTGCCAAACATGATGTCCCTCTCCAAGGACAAGTCCCTCCTTGCAACATGCCCAAAATATGTCAGACGAGGCTTCAGAATCTTTGACTCCAAGGAGCATTCCGGCTTCACCCTCTCCAGGACAAACCTGTTTGTTCTCCTAGCAGTCCATGGTATATTCAACACTCTTCTCCAGCACCACAATTCAAAGGCATCAATTCTCTTTCTATCATCCCTATTCACTGTCCAACTCTCTGATGCACAGCAGGTAACTGCAAAGACTTAGCCTGGATCAGGCAAACCTTAGTCTCCAGCCTGACATCATTGCACTTCAGTACTCTTGAGAGGTCCCTCGTAGCTGATTTTCCCAATGCAACTCGTCTCCTGATTTCCTGGCTGCTGGTACCAAGAGTGTTGACCATGGAACCAAGTAAACTAAAACTGTTAACTATCTCAATCTCTTCACCATCCATACTGATCCTGCCAATTGGCCCAGTGGTGAGAATCTTTGTTTTCTTGATGTTGAGTTTCAATCCATATTGAAGACTGCAGTCCTTGACCTTCTGAAGCAAGCACTTCAGGTCCTCCTCATTTTCAGCAAGCAGGGTGTTGTCATCCTCATAACACAGGTTGTTGATGACTCTTCCACCAATCCTGATGCTACATTCCTCCTCGTACAACCCAGCGTCTTGGATGATCTGTTCTGCATACAGATTGAAAAGGCATGGAGACAAAATACATCATTGATGGACCCCTTTCTTGATTTTCAACCATGTAGTGTCTCCCTGTTCTGTTCTGACAACTGCCTCTTGGTCCAAGTCTAGATTTCGCATTAGCACAATCAAATGTTCTGGGATTCCCATTCTTCTCAGAGTCAGCCACAGCTTATTGTGATCCACACAGTTAAAAGCCTTTGCATAACCAATGAAGCGCAGATAGACATTCTTATGGTATTCTCTGCTTTATGCCAAGATCCATCTAACATTAGCTATAATATCCCTAGTACCACGACCTCTTCTATATCCAGCCTGCACATCTAGCAGTTCTCTGTTGACATATTGCTCCAATCATTTTTGGATAATTTTCAGCAGAATCTTGCTTGAATGTGATATTAATGATATTGTTCGATAATTCCCACACTCGGTTGGGGTCACCTTTCTTTGGAATGGGAACAAATATCGATCTTTTCCAGTCAGTCGGACAGCTGTCTGTCCTTCAGATTTCTTGGCACAGTTTAGTGAGTACATCCAGGGCAGTGTCTATCTGTTGAAATATGTCAATTGGTATGCCATCAACTCCTGGAGCCGTGTTTTTTGCCAGTTCCTTCAAAGCAATTTGAACTTCCTCCTTTATCACCATAGGCTCTTGCTCATACGTTATTTCATTAAATTCTTCTGTGTCATCCAATTCCTTCTGATATAATGACTCTGTGTACTCCTCCCATCTTCTCTTGATACTTCCTGGATCATTTAACATTCTACCTAAAGTATCCTTAAGTATTGCCACCCATGGCTTGAATTTGTTTTTCAACTCCTTCAGCTTAAGAAACTAGTTAGGGAGTGGAATTGAAACTACAACCACAATTTGCTTCCCTTTTATTTTGTTCTGCTTTGGGGGGTACCTGCTTCCTAAGAAGAAATTGAGAATGCTTAACATCTCAGAATTAGGAGATATTTGGAAACTTCTTTCTAGGACATGCTTATGTTATAGATGAAGGGGAAAAAGGTGCAGAGAAATAAGTTGTTTTCTCGTGATGACCATTAGTAAGGACAGAATCTACCCTGGAACATAGCCACCTTGAGTCTGAGCCCAAGGTAGCCTTCTGTCATTACACAATCAAGCTCCAAAGCTGAGAATTAGAAACATACCCACAAGCTTATTTTCACAGATAAAGAAAGAAAACAATATTGAACAATACTTAAAGGGATAAATAAGCATTTTCCGAGGTCTTGGGTAACTGTGACTCAGTAGATCTCTTAAAGATAGTGTTTTCAGTACTGCGATATTCTTTTTTCAGGAAATATTGACTTCCAAAAACTCTTTTTCAAAACAAACGGATGATCACTCTCATTAGAAGGGGTTTGGGTGTATGTTTTTTAAGCAAACTCTCTCAAATGCCTTTGAAATATGAAAATGCCATCTGCATACAGCTTGTTAGGAACAAAGTGACTGCGTTGAATCAGGCACAGCCTGAGCCACAGCTCCACAGTTCTATCACATCAAGTCTCACAAGGGAGCTTTCAACGCCCCCAAGCCAAAAAATCAATCAATCAGTCAATGATAATGCACAAAGGGGGGGAGGGGAAAGGGGAAACCTGAAGCATCTTATAACGTCCTATCCTTTGAAAACTAAGGCCATTTTATAGAAAGTTTATGAATGAAAGTGTTACTGTAACTTTGCCTTCTAGCTTCATTTTGCTGGCCCTCGAACAGCATTACTATTATGCTGTTTGGTGTTACTCACGTTCCTGGCTTTTCTATGCAAAAGTATTTTGCAGCTTTATCCAAGGCCTCTTTGAAGAGTCTTGTGAGGCATCACTATGATTGGTATCAGCCAGTGCAGTACCCCAAGATGTTACCCCTTCTGTTCTCATGGACTTCATCATGGACCTCATCAGACCATATAAAATTCTTCTCAACTCAAACAACTCATTGTCGCCAGGTTTGATTTCGACTCATAGCTGGCCTTCCCAAGCCTATCTAGTGCACATGAAGCTCCGTTCTCTCAGAGCCACTGGTAGAGTTGAACGACTCAAGAGTCACGGCCTCTGGTTAACAGTGCAAGTGGCTACATCCTCCACCACCAGAGCTCTCCTACAAAAATCGTTAGTAATTTTTATTATCCATTTTAATTACAGAGCAACATGTCATAATCTATAAATTTTTAAAGGTAATATTTCTTAGATTACCAGTTATTGTTAGAATACTAACACAAAAAATAATTTTACTACATTTTCTACATGAATTTACATTATTAGAAACAGCTTCTCCTGTTCTTTTGTAAAAACTATTTTTCTTTTATATTGGTTTGCATACAAACTTTGTATACTTTGTGTTTTGTTCATATACGTTGTGCTTCACCTATTCCTTTATGCAACATTGTTGTTTCATGATATCATTTTCATGCATTGTGTTTTATAAAACTAATCATCATTGACCCGTGCCCATCATTACCTCACCTTTCAGGTCCCCACTGGATCTTTACTAATTTGTTCAACCTTTCACTCTGCCAAAAGTGCTAATTCCTTCTCCAAAGAAAGGGCACTTTGGTGGAATAGTTCACAGGGAGCTGTGCTGTTAAGCCAGAAGCAAGGCCTCTGGTGGTTTGAATAAATCATTGACTCAAGGAGAAAAGTAGGCAATCTCCTCTTGTGCAGCCTACAGCCTTTCAAAGAGGTTGGAAGACCAGCTATGAGTGGGTTTCAACTCAGCTTCTATGAGGTTCTAAAAAAAGTTCTTGATATAGACTCAGGAATACCACCTAAATATAATGCTGCCACTGAAATACTAGAAAATAGGTGGAGACCATGAAAACTCAGGCAACGATGATACTAACAGGGAGTAGTACTTCTAGAATGTACAGACGAAACCGTGTGATTCAAATAATTATTTTACTTAGGTAGTGATAACAGCTCTGGCGTGAGTGCATTCTTGTTGTTGTTGTTGTTGTTATGTGCTGTCAAACTAACTATACCTCACAGCAACACTATGTACAACAGATTGTTCTGGTCCAAGGCTTCATGGATGAATTCTACAAAATATTCAGAAAAGAACGATCACTCATTCTACTTAAAATATTTCAAAATACAGAAAAAGAAGGTACACCACCACAGTCATTCCATGAAGCAAACATAACCTTAATACCAAAATCAGGCAAAGGCATTACCAAAGAAGAAAACTACAGGTCAGTATCTCTCATGAATATAGATGCAAAAATTCTTAACAAATTCTGACCAGGAGAATCCAACAGTATGTAAAAAAAATAATAATAATTCATCTTGACCAAGTGGAATTCATAAGAGGTATGCAAGGATGGTTCAACATAAGAAAAATAATCAGTGTAATTCATCACATTAACAAAGCAAATAACAAGAACCACATGATCATATCAACTGACACAGAAAATGTCTACAACAAAATCCAACACCCATTCCTGATTAAAAATACTCAGCAAAACAGAAATAGAAGGGAATTTCCTCAACATAGTGCAAAGTCTATATACAAAACCAAGAGCCAACATTGTTCTCAATAGAGAGAGACTAAAGGTATTCCCCTTGTGAACAGAGTCCAGACAAGGATGTCCACTTTCCCCACTCTAGTTCAATATTGTATTGAGAATACTTCCTAGAACAATATGACAACAGAAAAAGATAAGAGGTATCCAGATCAGCAAATAGATGATAAAACTATTACTATATGTAGATTATATGGTTAGTGTACTCAGAAAACATCAAGAACTCTACAAAAAAGCTGTTAGACCTAGTAGACAAATTTAGTAGAGCAGCAGGATATAAGATGAATATAAAAATATCAATGATATTCATCTACACTAACAAAGAAAATACAGAGAAGCAAATTAAAAAATCAATACCATTTACAATAGCATAACACAAGTTGAGATACTTCAAATAAACCTAACTAGAGACACAAAACTACAAAATACTACTGCTAGAAACAATAAGAGACCTAAAAATGAGAAAATATTTCTTGTTCATAGATAACAAGAGTCAATATAGTGAAAACTACAATCTTACCCAAAGCAATGTACATATTTAAAGCAATTACAGTACAGGTACCAAATTGATTTTTCAAAGAGATAGAAAAGGCAATTGGCAAGTTTATTTGAAGAGGAAACACACCCTGAATAAGCAAAGCACTTTTGGAAAACAAAAATTAAGTAGGACGCACAACACTCCCTGATCTCAAAACCTACTCTTGTTGATGATGATGATGTTATTATGTGCCGTCAAAACAACTTTGACTCATAGCTTCAAAATCTTTGCCTTCCAGGAGCAGCCTGAATTCATTATCTCCAGATCAGACCTGTTTGTTCTCTTGGAGTCCATGATATGTTCAACCCTCTTCTCCAGAACCAAATAGCAAGTAATTGCTAAGACTATGGCTTGAATCTAGTCTCCAAACTGACATTGTTGTTCTTCAGTATTCTGAAGAGTTCCCTGATAGCAAATTTTCCTAATGTAATTCATCTTTTGGCTTCCTGACTGCTGGTGCCAGGAGTGCTGATTGTGGACTCAAGCAAGCTGAAATTGTTATCTCAATCTCTTCTCCATCTATCATGATGCTGTCAATTGACCCAGTGGTGAAAAATCTTTGTTTTCTTGATGTTGAGCTTTAATCCATATGTAAGACTACAGTCCTTGACCTTCTGCAGCAAATACTTCAGGTCCTCCTCAGATTCAACAAGCAAGATTGTGTCATCTGTATAACGCAGGCTGCTGTAAAGTCTTCCACCCAACCTGATGCCACATTCCTCCTCATAGAGTCCAGCTTTCCAGATGATCAGTTCCACATATAAACTGTAAAGGTATGGAGGTAGGATGCATCGCTGATGCACACTTTTCCTGATTTTCAATCATGCACTGTTTCCTTGCTCTGTTCTGAGGACTGCTTCCTGGTCTAAGTACAGGTTTCACATGAGCACAATCAGGTGTTCTGGGATTCCCATTCTTCTCAAGGTTAGCTATAATTTGTTGTGATTTAAACAGCCAAATGTCTTTGCATATTCAATGAAGCCCAGATAGACATTCCTCTGGTACTCTCTACTTTAAGCCAAGAGGCATCTGACATTGGTGATAATGTCCCTAGTGCCATGACCTCTTCCACACCCAGATTGTTTTTCTGGTAGTTCTTTGTTGCTGTTCTGTCCCTGTCATTTTTAGATGATCTTCAGTAGGATTTTACTTGCGTGTGATATTGTTTTATAATTTTCGTATTCTGTAGGATCACCTCTTTTGAATGGGTATAATTATGGATCTCTCACAGTCAGTTGGCAAGTAGTTGTCCTCTAGATTTTCTGGCACTACCTGGTGAGCACATCCAGGGCTGTTCGTGGAAATATGTCAATTTATATTCCATCAATTCAGGGCCTTTGATTTTTTTCCTCATTCCTACAGAGAAGCTCGAACTTCCTCCTTTATCACCATTGCCTCTTGAACATAAGATGTTTCACAACTAAAACAGCATGTTACTGGTACAATGACAAAGACATAGACCAATGGAACAGAAATGAGAACCCAAAAATAAACTCATCTACCTAGGTCCAATATGTGTTTCCTAAAGAAACAAAACCGATCAAATGGGGAAACACCAACCTCTTCAACAAATGGTTCTGGCAAAGCTGAACTTCCACCTGCAGCAGCCTAATGCAAGATCAACTTCTCATACCATACACAAAAATTAACTCAAGGTGAATTAGAAACCTAAAAGTAAAGCACAAAACCATAAATATTAAAAAAGACAAAATAAGACAATACTTAAAAGGCCTAACCTATGGTATAAAATGGCTGGCAAATACAGCCATAAATGCACAACCAGAAGAAGATAACATCGATGAACATGACCTTCTAAAGATCCCTGTGTGCATCAAAACCTTTTTCTACTAGGATGGAAAGAAAACCTACTGACTGGGGAATTTTTTTTTACAATGACATCTTAGATAAGGGTCTCATAACAAAAGTTTATGGAATCCTACAGGGCCTCCATAAGAAAAAGACTGATAGCCCAGTTACAAAGTAAGCCTAAGACATGGAAAGACTTTTTACAGAGGAAGACATCTAGCTGGAAAAATGTCTTTCTCTGGCTGGCCATCTGATACATGAAGCAATGCTCAAGATCACTGGCAATCTGAGAGATACAAATCAAAACCACAATGAGATACCATCTCACCCCAGTTGTTGTTGTTTGTTGTTATGTGCCGTCGAGTCACTTGTGACTCATAGCGACCCTATGTACAACAGTCCTAAACTCTGCTCTGTCCTGTGTCAATCGCACTGTCTCTGACACTCCCATCCCGATTACCCCAGTCACTGAATCAATCCACCTCATAGAGGGCCTTCCCCTCCTGCGCCATCCCTCCATCCTCCCAAGCATGATGTCCTTCTCCAAGGACTGGTATCTCCTCACAGCATGTCCAAAGTATGTTAGACAGAGCCTCAGAATCCTTGCCTCCAAGGAGCCACCCAGTTTAACCCTCTCCAGGACAAATCTGTTTGTTTTCCTAGCAGTCAATACTCTTCTCCAGCACCACAGCTCAAAGGCATCAATTGCCTCCTTCTATCCTCCTTGGTCATTGTCCAGCTCTCTGATGCATAACAAGTGATTGTGAAGACCATGGCCTGTATCAGATGCACCTTAGTCTCCAGAGAGACACCACTGCTCTTCAGTACTTTGGAGAGGTCCCTAACAGCAGACTTTCCCATGGCAATGCACCTTTTAATTTCCTGGCTACTGGTGCCAAGATTGTTGACTGTGTAGCCATGCAAACTAAAGTTGTGTACAATCTCAATCTCTTCACCATCCATCCTGATGCTGCCAATTGGTCCAGTGGTGAGAATCTTTGTCTTCTTGACATTGAGCCTCAATCCATATTGGAGGCTGCAGTCCTTGACCCACTGCAGCAGGTGCTTCAGGTCCTCTTCAGTTTCAGCAAGCAGGGTTGTGGCTTGAGGAGAAATGTGGGGTCAAGATCGGTGGACAATTTATCAACAATCTGCGTTATGCAGATGACGTAACCCTGCTTGCTGAAACTGAAACTCACCCCAGTAGCAGTGGCAAAATTTAATAGGACAGCTCTCTGATGCTGGAGAGGTTGGAGAGCATTATACTGAGTGAACTAATTCAGTCTCCTAAGGACAAATACTGCATAACCATTATTGTAAAAATAGAAGGATGACTAGCAGGATGTGTGTACCATGGTCCAAAGTGAGAAAGGGAGGGAGGAGGGGCTTAGGGTGGGGAGGAAGGAATCACCACGTCACAGAATTTGATAGGTGGAAGAAAGAGATGATAATAGTACGCATAAAGGTGATTAATTTTACAAAATACAATGTATGGAAATGATTGTATGAAACACAGCATGAATAAAAGAATATATGAAACACAATGTACACGAACTGTGTATGCAAATCAATACAAAATAAAATTCTCTTAAAAAAACCTCAAGAGGTCCCAATCCTTGAAAAAAGACATCATGATGGGAATGATGGGTCATAGAAAGAAAGGAAGCCCCCAAGAGTTGAATTGTCATAGTGACCGTAACAGTGGTCTCAAGTATTTCAGAGATCATAGAAATGGTATAAGCAGATTAGATGGTTCTAAAAGTGAATTAGCATGGAGTTTAAGGCTTATAGATATATGATAGATGTAAATTGGACTTATGAAAATGTTTTTGTTGTTGTAACCACAGGAATATTTTTCTTTTCAAAAATACGGAATTTCTGCTGAAACACTACCAAAAACCTTTTATACAGTGATTTTGGTTATCACCTCTCTGAGAGGGTCAGCTGGTAGAGTGTGCATTCCCTGAGTCTCCCCTGGCGACATCACTGGTCCGTCTCACTACCTAACAGGGGTAGCCCGGATTTCTTGGTTGTTAATCGGATTACTACTGAGACATTCTCCTTTTTATAACTCAGAAGACTCTGAGTAACAAGAGCAAACAAGACATGTCAAGAAGAGAGGTTACAAGCAAGGGCTGTACTTCAGAAAAGCTCTCCTAGCAGCAAGAGGTCAAAGCCTCTTCTTAACAGACACTGATAAAGAGAGCTGGAGTGGCGGGGCACTGGCGCCATTTTCACAGGCAAACAAGAGGTTAGCCTGCGTACATCTATCAGGGGTTAAACTTTAAGCCCAAGAACTTCAGACAAGTCAGGGCCAGAGCCGAATGAATGAGACACCTTATCTCTAATCAGCCCAGCCTCAAAATAGCTCTCTTCCCTGCTGCGGGAACTCGGCAGCTCTGAGCTGCACACACAGCACAGCAGCTCGGAGGTGCCTGGGTCCCACTTAATCAGAAAGGCTTTATTCATCTCTTGCACAAAAGTTAGATCTCGCTGAGTGAAGTAATCCATAATTTAACAAGCCTCAAGATGGTTTGCATAAAATCAAGCTGTTCCTGCCTGGGAAGAGCTGACAATGTAGCCCTTCCAACCCCTCACTTCACAGAAGATCCTGACATCCTCAGCGATGAAAGGATTTACTCACAACCACTCAGGGAACAGGAGGCTGAACTGGGCTGAAAACTCCATGCCTTTGGTCAGTTTTCCTTCCTTTGTTAAGGAAATCATTTCCAATGCTTCAAGAATTTTCAAATCGGCCCTTTCACAGGCTGCTCTTGGTAAAGCCTTTCACTGTGAATTTCTCTAACTTCCTCCTCTTCCAACTCCATAATCCAGATAGCTTTACTGTTGGGATTCAACATGTGGGCTTCGGGCCCTCCCCTACTCCCCACTGCTGGAGGAGAATGTTACAAATGGGTAATTGAAGTATCTGGGGGGTTGCTCTTGGAAGGAGTTTAAATAAAAATGCCCACCAGTCTCCTCAGCTGCTCACCCTGCCAAAGGTTGTGACTTTCTCTCCCAGCCCATCTGGGATGCAGCACAGCTCAAACATTCCTGCTAGCAGCCTTCCTACACCGCCATTTGCATACTGAAGGCCTTTTGTGCATTCTCCACAGTGTGAGTCCTGTCAGTGCTGCTGGGACACATGGTCCCAACAGGCCTGGGATCAGTGGGACAGATTGCTGGAAACTGGAGCACGTAGACAAAGGTTGGAGTGTGCTCTTTGGAAAAGGCCTGACTCTCCCAAGCTTAAAATTAACAAATTACATTCGTCAGTGGAGATTAATGTTATAAAACAAAATGTCTAAGAATGATTGCATGAAACACAGATGTGATTTGGAGACCTCCACTTCAATAAAGAATAGAAACAGACTCTAATTTACTGTGTAAACATTTACTGGCAACACAATAAAATGTGTCTTATCTCCATACCTTTTCAATCTATATGGAGAACAGATCATTAGAGAGGCCAGACTTTCTGAGGAGGAATGTGGCATCAGGATTGGAAGAAGACTCATCCAACAACCTGCATTATGCAGATGATGAAACCTGGCTTGTCAAAATGGAAGAGGACCTGAAGCATTTGCAAGATTAAGGATGCAGTCTTCAGTATGAATTGAAGCTCAACATCAAGAAAACAAAGACAGCACTATGCTTGATGGAGAAAAGATTGAGATTGTCAACAGTTTTGGCTTGCTCTGTTCCACTATCAACACTCTTGGCACCAGCAGTCAGGAAACCAAAAGACAAATTGCATTGGGAAAGTCTGCTATCAAGGATCTCTCCAAAGTGCTGAGGAGCAATGATGTCAGTCTAGATAGAGCCATCCAGTCTAGAGTCTATGCCAGATCCATGCTGTGGTCTTTGCAGTCACATGCTATACATCAGAGAGCTGGACAATAACTTAGGATGACAGAAGGAGAATTGATGCCTTTGAGTTGTGGTGCTGGAGAAGAGTCTTGAATAGACCATGGGCCACCAGGAAAACAAATATGTCTGTTTTAGAGAGGGTAAAACCAAGTTTCTCCTTGGAGGCAAGGATTTTGAGGCTGCATTTCACATATTTTGGACATATGGCCTGGAGGGACCAGTCCTTGGAGAAGAATGTCATGCTTGGGAGGGTGGAGGGACAGTGCAGGAGAGGAAGACCCTAGACGAGATGAATTGATGCCTTGACTGGGACAATGAGATTAGATGTGTTGGAGTCAGTGACACTGTCTCAGAATAGGGCAGAGTTCAGAGCTGCTGTATATAGGGTTGCAATGAGTCACAGGCCACACGATGGCACACAACATTTGAACTGTATGACGTCAGGGTTGCAGCACGGTTTCTTACGTTTGTGTCTGTGTGTGTGTATGGAGTTCTAGGGGCTTAGTGGTAAGGAGCTACACTGTCAGCCCAAAGGCATGCAGTTAACATCTACCTCTGCAGGAGAAAGATGGGCAGTCTCCTCCTGCGTAATTTCCTGCCTCTGAAAATCCACTGGAGTCAGCTATGAGTTGGCTCCAATTCAATGATACAAAACAACAACTATATATCTAGATCTAGATCTATATTTATATCTATATTTATATTAATATATAATTATATTTTTATATATCTATATTAATATCTATATTTATATCTAGATCTAGATAGATAGAGATAGAGATAGAGGCAGAGATAGATAGATGAGATATAGATAGATAGATATAGAGATAGAGATATGATATAGATAGATGATATAGATATAGATATAGATGTAGATGTAGATGTAGATATAGATATAGATGAGATATAGATATAGATATAGACATAGACATAGACATAGACATAGATATAGATATAGATATAGATATGGATATGGATATGGATATGGATATGGATATGGATATGGATATGGATATGGATATAGATATAGATATAGATTTATGATAGAGGTAGAGGTAGAGATAGAGAGAGAGAGAGAGATGATAGAGATAGATATTGATAGATATAGAGATTGATAGAGAGAGAGAGAGACACACATATACATAACACATGCAAGCAAGATGCTGATGAAGATTATCCAAAAACAACTGGAACAACACATCAACAGAGAACTACCAGAAGTGTAGGCTCGATTTAGAAAGTGTCGTGGTACTAGGGATATTGTAGCCAATGTTAGATGGATCTTGGCTGAAAGCAGGGAGTACCAGGGGAATGTCTATCTGTGTTTCATTGATTATGCAAAGGCATTTCACTGTGTGGATCACAACAAACTATGGCTGACTCTGAGAAGAATGGGAATCCCAGAACACTTGATTGTGCTAATGCGAACGTATACTTGGACCAGGAGGCAGTTGTCAGAACAGAGCAAGGAAACACTGCATGGTTCAAAATTGGGAAGGGCGTATACCAGGGATGTGTCCTATCTCCATACCTTTTCAACCTGTATCTGGAATAGATTATCTGGGAGGCTGGACTCTATGAGGAGAAATGTGGCATTGAGGAGAAATGTGGCATCAGGATTGGTGGACGATCTATCAACAATCTGCGTTATGCAGATGACACAACCCTGCTTGCTGAAACTAAGGAGGACCTGAAGCACTTGCTGCAGAAGATCAAGGGCTGCAGCCTTCAATATGGATTAATATCAAGAAGACAAAGATTCTCACCACTGGGTCAACTGGCATCAGGACGGATGGTGAAGAGATTGAGATTGTTAGCAGCTTTGGTTTCCTTGGCTCCACAGTCAACACTCTTGGCACCAGCAGTCAGGAAATTTGAAGACATATTGTGATGGGAGAGTCTGCTGTTAGGAACCTCTCCAAAGTACTGAGGTGCAATGGTGTCACTCTGGAGACTATGGTGCACCTGATACACCTCTATGAGGTGGACTGATTTAGTGACTGGGGCAGTGGGGATAGATGTGTCTGAGACAGTGAGACTGGTACAGGATAGATTAGGGTTTAGGGCCGTGCATAGGATCACTATGAGCCGCAGGTGACTCGACGGTGCATGACAACAACAACTGACAGTAGATCAATACAAACCATACCTAACTGTTCTGATTTATAAATAAATATATAATTCAACATAAAGAAACAGATTCAGGGAGATGGATCTCATTTGAACACATTTAATCCTCATGGCAACCTTAGAGTCAAGATAAGGGAAGAAAATACAACAGCCAAAGTAAAATACAGCCAAGAAAGTTATTTCAAACATTTGCATTATTTCGCAGAATATGTATAGTATTCCTATATGGATAGGAAACTTAATGCTGATATCAATTGAAAATTACAAAAAGAGAAGACATGTTGCAGCAAAGTACAGTGGCATCACAAGAGGGCTGAGGAAGGTGACAAGCATCTGAGGAAAGGGCTCTAGAATGATGATCTATCAAATTTGTGTGTATCATTTCAGCACAAATTTGTTATTGTGCTCATAATTCATCCTGCTAAAGTTAGTAGCAGACTATAAAAAGTCTCGGGTCAGTCAATGGAGTCCCAAATGCTTAATCAGCTCTACAAGTCCATAATTTCCAACATTACCAGCTCCATTCTGTGGCTCAGTTCCCTAGTCCCTCTGCGGCCCTTGGGTTCAGTGATTGACTAGCAGGTCTTCCAAAGACTCAAACTGCCTAGTCAGGGGAATGACTCATGTGGCCATAGGGATGCAGGCTGATTTTGGAGAAAGGATCCTTTAGACTGTCAGTTACGGCTAGATGGTGGCTGTAGACGATGCAGGCTGGATACTGTGTCTGAGGTGGGCCATCCACAAGAGAAAGCGCCTCATGTTGAATCCCGTGAGCTCATACAAGCCTTCAGTAGAGTGAGGCTTGTATCCCAGCCTTGTCCTTTCTCCTTGATACAATAATCACTTCTACACAAAAGAAATCATTAACACATGGCTAGGAAAGACATCTGAATGATAAATCTTAGGCACTCAATTATTTTTTAGAAAAGTATCCCTAAAATTAGTTATAACAACAAAAACATTTTTGTAAGCTGTACTTCTAATCCGCGACCCTCAGGCCTGTTTTTCATTGTTTTTGTTCAAACATTCTTCTAGGTTGTATAGCCCTGGTGTGTCCACTTGCCATACAAAGGTAACTTGTGGCCACTCTGAAGCTGAACACTGTGACACTGATGTGTCAAATGGTTACCCATGGTGGACAGTGTTTGGTGGAGCTCCCGATTAAAACAAGCTTGGAAACAGGAGTGGCATCCACTTCCATAATAGCTTGCATCCGGAAATCTTATGAACCTGGAGAGAGGATGAAAGTCACAAATGTTGAGGACGTTCGTTCATAGGGTCACTATGAGTCGCCTACAACTCGACTGGCACTTAACAACAACATAACTTTTAAGGCTAAAATTCTTTCCTAATTTACTTTTTTTTTAGATGCTAATTTATTTTTTGAACTGCTAATGTGCCGAAGTACTCAGGAACAACGGGCGTCTCTCTGGAGACTAACGTGCACCTGATACAGGCCATAGTATTTGCAATCGCTTGTTATGCATCAGAGAGTTGGACAATGACTAGGGAGGACAGAAGGAAAGTTGATGCTTTTGAGCTGTGGTGCTGGAGAAGAGTACTGAATGTACCACGGACTGCCAGGAAAAAAAACAGAT
>NW_006399965.1:1191016-1192864 GCF_000299155.1 Elephantulus edwardii | reverse complement strand
GGATAATTGGGATGGGAGTGTCAGAGACAGTGCGATTGGCACAGGACAGAGCAGAGTTTAGGGCTGTTGTAATCGGGTCGCTATGAGTTGCAGGCGACTCGATGGCACATAACAACAACAACAACAGCTGTAGTTAGGCCAAATTTCTTTGCAATTTGCATTTAGCAGTTGCTACGGGGGACGAAGTTGAGCAGTCTCCTCCACTGCACATTCACAACCTTGGAATTCCACTGGAGGGTCAGCCAAGCATAGGAACTAACTCGATAATACTGTGATGGAGATGGAGCGCACTGCAGAGGGCCCCCAGGGGCACAGTGCAGGCAGGTAGTGCTGCTATTCAAAAGTTTGCACCAGAACTTCCAATCAGCCGGCCACTCTGGAGAAGAACGATGAGAAACCTCCTCTCGGAAGAATTCAGAGCCTCAGGCACCGGATGGAGGATTGCTGGGAGTCAGGACTAAATGGACAGCCAGGAGGTTGGAGGGCGTGTACTCCAGAGCCTGGTGGGTACTGAGTAGCTGTTAACTGAAAAGTCAGCAGGTTTAACCCAACAGCTGCTGACTGGAACAGAGATGGAAAATCTCTCCTCAAGAGCCCACTGGAGGCTCACTGTGAGTCAGAACCCATTCCTGCAGCGAGCATTGGTTTTTAACACATTCCAGTTCATTGCACGTGTTCCCAGGGTGGTTATAATTGCTGATTTTTGCCACGTGTTCTGGTGTTTTAGCCAGAATATTGTACAGAGTATTTGAGAGCTTCCATCAGTTAATGGGGAGCTCTGGTGAACTTGTGTGGCCAAAAGCTCTTGGTTCGAATCCATCAGCTGCTCTGCAGGAGAAAGATGTGCAATTTACAGCCTCTGAAAACCCACTTGGAGGGTCAGCCACAAGCCTCAAATGGAGGTAGGCATGTCAGAGACAACAAGGTTTGCTCAGGATAGAGCAGGATTCAGAGCTATTATGCATAGGGCCGCTATGAGTGGCGGTCGATTCGATGGAACATAACAACAACAACAATGGGTAGGAAGTTACACTGCCAACCCAAAGTCAAGCAGTTCTAATCCACCATAGGAGAAAGATGGCAATCTCCTCTTGTGTGATTTACAGCCTCAGAAACCCAGCGGAGGGTCAGCTATGCGTCAGTTCCAACTCAATGTCAATGAACTACTGTACCCAATAGAAGCTTTCATGCTTCTAGAACTTGGTATTCTCTTAGATCTTTATCCAACATCATTTCAGGAAGTGGTCAGATGAAAACTTAAAATTCTCTGCAAAACCACCATAGACATTTGTGATGATGATTAATTAAAAACAAATGTCTTAAAAAGCATTTCTAATTAGACTTTAGTCCTAAGATAAAATTTGCTTCTTTTCCTTTCTTTTATCAATCCATGGCATTGAATGCACCATACAGTGCTTCTGGGAGTGTCGGAGTTTCATTTTCTGCTCAGTTGCAGTAGTCTTCCTGAGCCTACATTTTACAGGTATAGTTTCCATGCTACACTCCTTTGTCTTCATTTTCCACCCTCTGATTTATATTATTTATTCCACCTTGGTTTCAAGGTACCTCTATCTCCTTTCACAATCTCCCTAGTAACTCCTGCCAAATTCTTGCTGTCTGGAGCCATCCAATCAGCTCTAACTCTCAGTGCCCCATGTATGGTAGAATGAGGTCCTGCCCAATCCTGTGCAATCCTCATTCAGTGTGCTTAAAACCACGGGGGCAATGGGGCAACCACTGGGTCAATCTATCTTGTTGAGAACCTTCTTTTTTTTTTATTAACTCTTTAACAAACTTTAACTTTGGCTGGCCCCTCCTGATAACACTCTTAAAGTATGAGATGAAGTC
>NW_006399965.1:1158432-1190419 GCF_000299155.1 Elephantulus edwardii | reverse complement strand
AAATTTTTTTAATTACTTTTTAATGTTTCTGTGTTTTGCAAATTCTCCATATCAATTGTATCATCAGGTACAAAAACATCCCTTTTAAAGTTAGGTGAACATGAACTTTTTAATAACACTTGTTTCATCCCATGATCCAGCTGAGAGGGTCACAGAAACCTCAGCCTCTGGAGGGAGCAGGAAGTGAGCTGTGAGAATGACCATGAGTGAATTCGTGAAGAGAGGAGGGGGGCGGCCAAGGCAGGAGCTGGGGAAGGGAGGGATGTGCAAGGGCAAGCAGGGACCAGTGGTGAGCTGGTCGCCTAGGAAAGGGGCATCGTGGGAGAAAGGGAAGACTCGGACTGCGATGCAAAGGTCGTGTAGACCTGGTAGTAGGCACTGGCGGTGTTCTTAAAGGGGAAATTAAAAAGGGATTCTAGGAAGACATATGGATACAAAATTTATTTCTAAAACTTCAACTCAGTTTGCTTTGGTATCACTGTTGATAAAAATGATTATAATTGTGACATTAGATAAGAAGATATGTTGATTTTAGCTTCACTGATAACCAGAAACCAACAGTATTCCAATTTTACTGTCTTGTGTGGCTCTGAATACAGCTTTCAAAAATAAGGGGAGCTCTGGTGGCCTAGTGGTAAGGAGCTGCAACTACAATCCCAGAGGCGCACGGTTCGAATCTACCAGATGCTCTGCCGGGGAAGGAGGGACAATCTCCTCCTGTACCAGTCAGATCTGATTTGACAGTACACTCACACAAAAATAATAATAATAAAAAAATTTTTTAAAATAACACAACAAAATTCTTTAACATACTCTAACATAACATTTTTTGCTTGAGCAAAAACAACTCTTTAGTTTAAGGGTTTTCTGTTTTTTTAAAGGGATGATTAGCACTACTCACCGAGAATAGTATTTACAGAGAGGGCTCTGAGAAGAGGATAATTTCAAGAGAGAGGTTTAGTTTATCTGGTTTTCATAAGACAGTATCCATAACAGCTTTGTTGTTTGTTGTTTTGTACCATTGAGTTGGAATGGACCCATAGCTGATCCTACTTTCTTCACTTTTAAAGAACATTTGAAATCCATCTTTTCCATGACAAAAGTAACTGTTCTTTTGGAAGTCCATGGTATATTCAATATTCCTATGTGAGCATCACAATTCTAAGGCATCAGTTCTTCTTTGGGCTTTCTTACTCATTATCCAACTTTCACAATTGAAAATTGGGGTCAAGGCTAGACCTCCAGGTAACATCCTTGCTCTTTAATGTTGTAAAGAGGTTACTGGCAACAGATATTCCCAGTACAGCGTGTCATTTGAGTTGCTTCACTATGATTGCCGTAAGCGTTGATTGTGAATCCAAGAAAAGGAAATCCTTCACAATTTCACTTTTCAGTCTATTTTCATGATGTTTATTGGTCCAGTTGTGAGGATTTTTGCTTTCTTGATGTTGCTGGTAGGTGCCATCAAGTTGACTCTGATTCACAGAAACAGTAAGCACAATAGACGAAACCTTTACTGATCCTTCTCACTCGGCCATTTCTAATGTGCATAAGCCGACTTGAGGCATCGGCCACACTGAACGCTACAGTTTTTGAGCTTCTCTAGTAAGTTCTAGTCTTCTTCACTTTCAGTAGGAAAAGGTAGTGCTGTGTTTTTCAGGTTATTGATGAATCTTTCTTCAAGTCTGCCTCTACATCTGTCTTCATATGGTCCAGCATCTCAGATTATTTTTCACTGTGCTTATTGAATCAGTCTGGTGAAAAGATACAACCCCGATGCACACACCTCTCTTGATTTTAAACTATACAGTGTCCTCTCATTGTGCTCAAGACTCTGCTTCTTGATCTGCCTGTATGTTCTGAATGAGCACAGTGAAGTGTTCTGGAATTCCTATTCTTTGCAATGTCATCTATAATCCTGATCCACACTGTCCCCAAAATAGGGGCATACAAGAATCAGTTGTTGTAGATTGCCTCAAAAATTTTCTAAATCTGCCTTAAACAGTATTTGCAATCCATTTTTGGTTTTGCCTCTGTTCCAATGATAATTCCTTTCTTGTCAAGACTCCTTCCCAAAGTCCTCCTCAGAACTGAGTTCAATCCCACCACGCTAGACTCTGCCTCCCTCTTCACTCAAGAAATCAGACATCGTTTAATGTGTTTCTTTTCAGTGAGTCACTTACAAGCTCTGTGTGTGTGTGTGTGAGAGAGAGAGAGAGAGAGATTGAGATTTATTTGTATTTAGAATTAGCCAGCTGGACTCAGTTTAGATGATCCCAATTTTGCTGGCATCACAGTCAGGAGCAGCCTTGGTCCTTTTTTTTATTAGCAGGAAATGACTTGCAGCCCAACCAGCAGCTGTGTGCGCCTCACCTGATGACCTGCCTCTCGGGGCCGTGCAGCTGCTCTGGGATGAGCTGGAACACTGCGGCTCTTACCAACAGTTGTCATTGTTGTTGTGAACCATCTAGTCTGACTCGTAGCTGATCCATCAGCAGGTTTTTGGAGATGATATATCACATAGGAGAAGATTGCCAATCTCTGTTTCTCTCTCTCTCTCAGCACCAGATGGATTTCAACCATCAGCTTTGGGATTGGCAGTTCAACTCCTTACCATCAGGCCACCAGAGCTCTCTCTTACAAATAATAGATAGTTTTTTATTAAGAACAAATTCTTATTACTGTTACGGTACTCATTCATTTTATTCTCCCTCAACTAATAACACCAAAAAGCCAAAGCAGTTGTCATAATCAGTTCTGACTTGCAGTCAACTCATGTGTTACATAGAGAATAGAACTTCTTCATGGGGTGGTGGTGGTGGTGGTTGATCTGTGCCATCAAGTCATCTGCGACTCATAGCAACCCTATGTACAATAGCCCTAAACCATGCTCTATCCTGTGCCAATCTTATTGTATCTAACATATCTACCCCCATTATCCCAGTCACTGAATCAATCCATCTCTTCCAGGGTCTTCCTCTCTTGCATTGTCCTTCTACCCTCCCAAGCATGATGTCTCTCTCCAAAGACTGGTCCCTCCTTGCAACATGTCCAAAGTATGTCAGACAAAACTTCAGAATCCTTGTCTCCAAGGATCAGCCTGATTTAACCCTCTCCAGGATGAATCTGTTCATTCTCTTAACAGGCCATGGTATATTAAACACTCTTAACATCACAGCTCAAAAGGAATCAATTCTTCTGCTATCATCCCTAGTGATTGCCCAATTATCTGATGCATAGCAAGTCATTGCAAAGACTGGCCTGTATCAGGCGCACCTTAGTCTCCAGACTGACATTGTTTTTCAGTACTTTGTAGAGGTTTCTGACAGCAGACTTTCCCAATGCAATTTGTCTTTAAATTTCCTGGCTGCTGGTGCCAAGAGTGTTGATTGTGGAGCCAAGCAAACTACAGCTGTTTACAGTCTCAATCTCTTCATTATCCATCACGATGCTGCCAGTCAGCCCAGTGGTGAGACTCTTTGTTTTCTTGATATTGAGCTTCAATCCATATTGAAGGCTGCAGTCCTTGATCTTCTGCAGCAGATGCTTTAGGTCCTCCTCAGTTTCAACAAGCAAGGTTGTGTCATCTGCATAACACAGATTGATGAGTCTTCCTTCAATCCTTACTCCATATTTCTGCTCATAGAGCCCAGGCTCCTGGATAATCTGTGCCACATATAGATTGAAAAGGTTTGGAGATAGGACAAATCCCTGGCATACTCCCTTACCAATTTTGAACCATGCAGTGTTTCCTTGCTCCGTTTTGACGACTACCTCCTGGCCCAAGTATAGGTTTTGCATAAGCACAATCAAGTGTTCTGGGATTCGCATTCTTCTCTGAGTCAGCCACAGTTTGTTGTGGTCCACACAGTCGAACGCCTTTGCATAGTCAATGAAACACAGATCGACATTCCTCTGGTACTCCTTGCTCTCAGCCAAGATCCATCTTGGCTGTGATATCTGAGAAAGGACATCTCCAGGCCTCTGTCAATGGCAAACAGTGTGCACAACCCAGTGACATCAGTAACAGTATGGAAAACTGCACTGCTGTCGTGTCCATTCCAAGTCTTACTGACTACAGCACAAAGGAGAAGTGCCTGTGTAGGGTTTGCAAGACTGAAAATCTATAGCAGACTACCTCATAGTTCTCCTAGGGAGCAGCTGGTAGATATGAACTGCTAACCTTTGGGTTAGCAGACCAGTGCTTAATCTGTCGTGCCTCCTGGACTCCTGAGTACAAGTACCAAGTTCCTTACTTTCAAGCATTGTTGTTCAAGGAAGCCTACAATCTGAGCTTTCACCCAGGAGGAAAATGTTCTCAGATGTCCAGAATTAATTTCTTCTGTCATTTGTGAGCAAAAGTTTTCTTTAAAAAGACAGTCACAAAACAAGTGGGGAAATCTTTGAGCTCTGAGGACTTTTAGAAGGTCTATGAGAGTTAATGACTCTAACTCTGAATTGGATGTCTGGAAGACTCCATTTTTCCAAGCAGATATCTGAGGTAGACACATTTATACCTATTTTCCAGAAGAGAAAACAGGCTCAGAAAAGTTAAAGGGCTTGCTTGAGTTACTGCACAATTAGGGAGTGAACTCTGGAGTCTAACAGTCTATTAAGCAGTGAGGCCCGTTCCGTGTTCACTGGATCTTAAGGGAGGTTGTCTAGATGCTTCCACGGACTAGGCACACAGATCCTGCAATGCAATGACTACATTCAGGGAATGTGGAAGAAATACCAAATCTCTACTCTTAACTGTCTGCCACTTGTATTCAGACATCAGCTGCTCGTGCACTAGTTCTTCCTCTAAACCCTGCCACCCAGAGGTGGGTCAGACCGTACAAGTTAAAGGACACCATTCTCCAGACTGCTGGAATAATCCAAGACCTCAGATGCCAGCTGCAACCTAGGTAGTCCACATTACACCCTCCCCTGCTGGTTTCAAGTTCATAATTTCCCTACTACCTTTCAGGTTACCAACTATCTTAGTTGTCGGGTGCTGCTATTAACAGAAATACCACAGGCTTTAACAAATAACTATTTAGTTCCTCACAAGTTAGAAAGCTAATGGTACAAATCCAGAGTGAAGAAGGCCTTTGTCTTCTCAGTTTCTGCTTCTAGGTTCCTCAGGTCCTTCGTGTGACAGGCCTCTTACCCATTTCTCTTCTCCTCTTACCTTGTTTAATCTTTTTTACATGTCAAAAGAGATTGACTGAAAATAATACTGTACAGTAAACCAGTATAAAATAAAACTTTTATTTAAAAAAACAACTAAACACCAAAATATACCCTACACAATTATGTCTCCTTAATAGCAAAGATAATCCATTTCTAAGTGGGATTATAAACACAAACACAGAGGTTAGGATTCACAACACTTATTTTGAGGGAACACAATTCAGTCCATAGCTGTTGTTGTTGTTATATGCTGTCAAGGCGCTTGTGACTCCTAGTGACCCTATGTACAACAGCTCTGAACCCCTTCTCTATCCTGAGCCAACCTTATTGCCTCTGACACACCTATCCCAATTACCTCAGTCACTGAGTCAATCCATCTCATCCAGGGTCTTCCTCTCTTGCACTGTCCCTCCACCCTCCCAAGCATGACATCCCTCTCCAAGGATTGGTCCCTCCTTGAAATATGTCCAAAGTATGTCAGACAGAGCTTCAGAATCCTTGCCTCTAAGGAGCAGCCCGGTTTCATGCTCTCTATGGTGAACCTGTTTGTTCTCCTGGCAGTCCATGGCATATTCAACATTCTTCTCCAGCACCACAGCTCAAAGACATCAATTCTCCTTCTATCCTTCCTAGTCATTGTCCAGCTTTCTGATGCATAACAAGTAATTGCAAAGACCATGGCCTGGATCAGGTGCACCAGTCTCCAAACTGACATCGTTACTCTTCAGTACTCTGGAGAGGTCCCTGATGACAGACTTTGCAAATGCAATTCATCTTTTGATTTTTTTTTTTTTTTTGGCTGCTGGTACCACGAGTGTTGATTGTGAAGCCAAGCAAACTAACTGTAATCAATCTCAATCTCTTCACCATCTATCATGATGCTGCCAATTGTCCCAGTGGTGAGAATCTTTGTTTTCTTGATGTTGAGCTTCAATTCATATTGAAGGCTGCAGTTCTTGACCTTCTGTAGTAAGCGCTTCAGGTTCTCCTCAGTTCAGCAAGCAGGGTTGTGTCATCTGCATAATGCAGATTGTTGATGAGGCTTCCTCCAATCCTGATGTTACATTTCTCATCATAGAGCCCAACCTCCCAGATGATCTGTTTTGCATATAGATTGAAAAGGTATGGTGATAGGATACATCCCTGGTGTATACCCTCCCTCATTTTAAACCATGCAGTATTTCCTTGCTCTGTTCTGATGACTGCCTCCAAGTATAGATTTCATATAGGCCCAATCAAGTATTCTGGGATTCCCATTCTTCTTAGACATAGTTTATTGTGATCCACACAGTGACATGCCTTTGCATAGTCAATGAAACACAGACATTTTTCTAATAGTATTTCAGCCAAGATCCATCTAACATTAGCTATAATATCCCTAGTACCACAGCCTCTTCTAAACCCAGCCTGCGCTTCAGTCAGTTCTCTGGTGATGTGCTGTTGTGTTCGTTTCTATATTATTTTCAGCAGAATCTTGCTTGTGTGTGATATTGATATTGTTCAATATTTTCTGCACTCTGTCAAATCACCTTTCTTTGGGATGGTAACTTCCAGTCAGTTAGTTGGCCAGATGGTTGTCCTCCAGATTTCTTGGCACAACTTGGTGAGTGCATCCAGGGCAAGATTTGTTTCTTGAAATATGTCAATCAGTATGTCGTCAATTCCTAGGGGCTTGATTTTTTGCCAATTCCTTCAGAGCAGCTTGAACTTCTTCTTTCATCACCACAGGTTCTTCTTTCTCATACATTGCTTCACTAAATTCTTCTGTGTCCACCAATTCTTTTTGGTATAGTGACTCTGTATACTCCTTCCATCTTCTTTTAATGCTTTCTGGATCATTTCATATTCTACCCAAAGATTCCTTAAGTATTGCAACTCAAGGCTTGAATTTGTTCTTCATTTCCTTTCACTTAAAAAATATCGAGTGAGTTCCACACCTTTGATTTTCTGACTCCAGCTCTTTGCACATTTTATTACAATACTTTACTATGTTTTCCTGCACTGCCCTTTGAAATCTTCTGTTCAGCTCCCTAATTTCTTCCCTTTGCTTTGTTTCCTTGCTGCTCTAGTGCAATATTCAAAGTCTCTCTTCTAACATCCTTTTTGGCCTTTTCTTCTTTCTCCGTCTTTGTAATGATGTTTTGCATTCTTCCTGGATGATATTCTTGGTATCTTCCCACAACTCATTGGTCTTCACTCATCAGTGTTCAAAGACTCAAACCTGTTCCTGAGATGGTTCTGAAATTCAGGTGGGATAGACTCAAGGTCAAACTTTGGTACCTGTGGATATTATTTAATTTTCTTCAACTTCAGCTTGAACTTGCATATGAGTGGTGTGTCCTACAATCATCACCTGGCCTAGTTTTTACAGCTGATATTGAGCTTCTCCAGCGGTTCTTTCCACAGAAGTAATCGATCTGATTCTTATGCATACCATCAGGTGAAATCCATGTGTATAGCCTGTGTTTGTATTTCTTATAAAAGTATTTGCAATGAATAAATCATTGAATGTACAGAGTTCTATCATTTATCTCCAGCTTAATTTCTGTCACCAAGTTTTCCAACTACTGATACTTCATCTCTATTCCCAACTTTTGCATTCCAGTTACCCATTATTATTAATGCATCTTGATTGCGTGCTTGATCAATTTCTGATTGCAAATGTTGGTATAAGTCTTCTATTCCCTCCTTTTTGCCTCTAGATGTTGGTGCATATATTTGAATGATAGTGGTATTCACTGGACTTCCTTATATGCATATGGATATTATCCTGTCACTCACAACATTGTAATGATTTTTAACTGTGAAAGCAACCTAATTTTTTTCTAAGGTCCCTGTGGCCCCCTATCTTGAAATCTATGTTACTACTTGGGTTAGATAATTCACTGGCACAGACCTCCAGGAAACTCGCCATTTATGATTATAGTTTTCTTTTATGAAAAAAAAGACTACAAATAATCTTGAATAAGGCAAGATTTTGGACAGTTCCCAGCATGAAGGTCTCAAAAGGAACACATTACCTTCACCTTTCAATATTGATTGTGTTTTACCAACTAAGATGTCCTTGTCCGAAGCTTTAATGAGACCTTATTCCGTAAGCATAATTGATAAAAATCATCTCTTCTTTCCATGAGGGCAGATGATATTACAAAATGCTCTTTCAATCCTGGTCAGCATCTACCAAAATTACCTCATTAGTATAAGAAGTTATCACTAGGTATCAGATGGTAAAGACACTTTACTCACTGGGAAATGATAAAGTTCTTGATGTTATCCTCAAGATGAACGGATAGCATAGTATGTAAAGCGTTGTACAGTTCATCTGAAATTGGTGGTTCAACTCTACAAGCCACTGTCAAGAGAAAGATAGGCAGTCTCCTCTCATAAAGACTTAGAGCCTTGAGACCTTGATGGAGGGCCCCCAAGAGGTGGAACTAACTCAACGGCAATACAGAGCTATCCTGCGGAACTCCACGCAGGGACTCTAAGATCAGAGGGCCTGAGTCAAATTCCAGCCTGTCACTTACTAGCTACATGGCTTTGGACAGATTACCACACAGAATACCCCTTTTAACCTCTCTAAATTGAAGGGAGTTTTAATCCATACGGTTTTTATTGGCTGCTTTTTGTATGTAGATCTCCAAGACTTTGTTCCTATTCCACCTTCATCTAGGAGAGCTACTGAAACCTGTTCCATACATAGTAACACCCAAGCCTCCAGTGGCTGACGTGAGGTATATGACACAGGGCAGCCCGAAGTCCTATGCTACTGAAACTTGTTCCACATATAGCAACACCCAAGCCTCCACTGGCAGACACCAGGTACGTAACACAAAACAGGCCCAGATCTGATGCTACTGAAGCCTGTTCCTTACATAGTAACACTCAAGCCTCCACTGGCTAATGTCAGATACATAACAGGGCAGGTCGAGGTCCGGTGCTTTTGAATTTGCTCCACACATAGCAACACCCAAGCCTCTGCTGGCAGACGCAAGGTACATGACACAGGGCAGGCCAAGGGACTAGGGATGGGCCTGTGATTCACCTCTCAGAGCACAACCTCCCTCGTCCTTACCTATGAACCTATTTACATTATGCTTAGGAAGGAGAAAGGTCAGGGAATGAGAGACCAGCAGCAGGATGGACTGAACAGTGATTACAAGAATGGACTTAAACATGTCCGAGACGGGGAGGACAGCACAGGCTCACCAAGGTTCTTATCTAGGGCGGCTACAAGTCAGAGCGGCTCAACGGCACCTAACAACTACAACAATGTATAACAGTGGACTGAGGAGAAGCTCTGCGTCCTTTTGGAAAAGTACATAATCTGTCTGTGAAACTATAGAATTAGCTGTTCTCTAAGATCCCTTTTAGATCTACACCTAATGTTCCTTTTTATCTTTTGGCAGAAGAATCATTCAAAGAACGCTGGTTGCTTAAGTCAAGGAGCCAGACAGATCTCCTTTCAGTCTCCATGACCCTCCATTCCTAGCAGCACCCGGAGGGCCGGGGCTGCCTCTACAGAATCCTGACAGGAAAGCAAGCAGCCAAAGGGAGAGAGGGAAACAGAGAGCACTGACGGATGGGCCTCTCCCAGCAAGGACAATGAGTTGCCTTGTCCTTTTCTGCTGACTCACCACGGAAAGCCTTGGGCTGTTATACCAGCCAGAGTCCCAGAAATGCTGCTGACTCAGAACTGCCAGAGGGGTCCAGGGAAGCCCCAGTGCAATGAGTCACCACGAGGCTCTCACAGACAAGTCTCACCACAGGGCTCTCTGCACAAGTCGTTTGAGAGTCCTTGTGCATTGCTTAAAGCCTCAGACTGCTGAAACAGTGGTTCTCAGAGCAAAGAGGTAGGAGGAACCTCAGAGATGAGGCCATACTCAGGTGTCCTTCCCACCAGCCTCTCCAGGCAGGTTGGGTGGTTTTCTCTAGCTGCTCTGATAAATCACACTGTGTGTCACCCAGCCCTATCTATCTCTGGTATGCCCTTCATGAATGAAGGTTCACTTTGTACCCTGAACGCTGTGGGTTCCTCTCCCCCAGGACATACCTAGATTACCTTTACCTTTATACTTGCCTCCAATTCTTGACATTATAGCATCCATCAGCAGGAATTCTGGACTACTGTCAGAAAACCTGGCTTTCCTGTTTCTGTTCTTCAACTAGCTATGGAACTTTCACAGAATCTCCCTATCTCTGGGCCTCATCTGGGTGTGGTTATGTTTCCTTAATTACAAAGTCCTAGGGTCACAGGGTAGGCCATTCTCTTCAGTTCTGGAAATCAGCTGTTCTCTGCCACTGCCGGTCTGGGTCAGTCTAAGAAAGGTGCGGCCATCCCTCAAACGCAAGCCTTCTTTGAATGGCTTTTCCCTGTGACCATGACCATGACCATGACCATGACCTACATGTCTGTAGGCTCCCAGCCCCAGAGTAGCCCTAGGGTTCTGCTGGGGGCTCCCTTCCTCTTCCATCTAGACTACCACCTCCATTCGCCTACCATGAACCCCTTGGAGGCAAAGACTCAGTAACAGAAACATGGCTCTTATTCTTCTTGTGTGACGACTCATTCTTCCTCCTCCAGCTGGGTCTTCCCAACCAGAGCAGCATCAGGGGCTTCTGTGTGCGTGTTGGGGGTGTTCTGCCTCTTTAACGACCCCGAGTATCTCACTGCTCAGTGGGTGGGGGTCACCTCTGTAGCCAGAGCAGCTGGAACCTCCCCCCACGCCCAAGGGCCGCCACCCACTCCTGGTTCACTGCTGCAGGACCTCTGTGTAATGAAGGCCACCTCCCCGGGCTCCGGCCTGGTCACACTCTGCCAAGGGCCGCTTGTTCCAACATCTTCCCTCTGAACAACAAAGGTGCTCTCTGAAAGAGAATCACCACCGCCAGGGTACAGCCCTGCCCCACATCCACCTCGGCTAGGTGGCATCTCAGGATTTCTCTCAAAAGTGAAGCACCTATGTCGAGTCACCCAACAAGAAAAATCTGCCTTTTGTTTTTCTCTTGTGCCTCCCTTACTTATTTGGAAGGGCCCCTGTGTGTGAGCTCAGCAGCTGGAGGAGAGAGGCAGGCCTGTTACTCCTGGGGTACCAGGCACACGGCGCCAGGCTGCGCCCGGGTGCTTCACAGGTGGTAGAAACGCCCCTGCCCTCAGATCAGGTCGTTTCAAGCATGTGTTTAGATTCGTTTCGGGCCTTTTTCTCCTTCTTTGCTGAGCACTTTCTCCTTCCCGTACTTCCCTTGAATTGCCTTTTGTGTGCTTTTGATGTGACTGCTCAGTTCTCCAGGGAGGGGCCCGCGCGACCTCGCCACCCCCGAGGCTCCCACGCGCGCGGGGTCGGGCAGAGGGAACAAAGGGGGCCGCCAGGGGAGGCTGGGGGAGCGCGGCCCCGCCGCCTGCGTGTGAGCAACCCTGCACCCCGCCACCCAGGCCGGGGGCTCGCCTGCGCCCTGGACGGTGAGCCACACTAACAGGGGTCGGGCAGAAGGAACAAAGGCGCACCGCGTGCGGAGGCTGGGGGAAAGCGGTCGGGGGAGGTCAGTGTCGCGGCCCCGCTGCCTGCCGTGCGCCCCGCCACCCCGGGCCGGGGGCTTGCCTGCGCCCTGGACGGTGAGCCTCACTAACAGAGGTCGGGCGGAAGGAACAAAGGCGCACTGCCCCGGGAGGCTTGGGGGAGCCCGGCCGCCTGCCCTGGGCCCTGGACGGTGAGCCACCCTAACAGGGGCAGGCAGTGCCGGCCGCAGGACCCCGCCGTCGCCGGGAGGCCCGCGCACTACCCCGGCTCACGGTGCCACGAGCGGGGCCTCCGGAGCGCCCGACCCGCGGAGCTTCGTGCGCCTGGAAGTGGCTGCTCGCCGCGCCTTCTCCAGGACCCTCTCCACCAGCGAGCTCATGCCGCCCCCTCGCGGCACAACCGCCTCTCAGAACAGATTCTGATTTCAGGGCTTGGGGGACCGCGGGGCGACAGGAGGGTCACTCGGATGGTGCCGCCCAGGGCGGTGACTCGAAGTCTCATCGCCCTACCCATAACTCCCACACCAGACCACTCAGGACCCTTGGTTCCCCTCCATAATGGACAACAGAAATGTCAATCATAAAAGAATGCATCGTATGTGATAAATACAGCTTTCAATTGCTTACTTTAATATTTCTTCGATTAGCGGACTACTCAGTGGTTCAGCCAGTTAACCTAGAGACTTAGAGAAAGAAGAGTCGGTTCCCTGAGCCACTGTCGACTCAACAGAAGTGAATGTAAGTCAGATTTCTAAGATATGGACACTGACCAAAAAATTATTTTGTGAAATCTTTCTCTATTGAGTTAACAGTAATTTTAAGACTCTTAGTAACTGAGTGGAAGCCCTCCTTCACCATCCTCTCCCTCTTTTCCTTTAATTACTTAAGTCTAAAAAAAAAAAGGAAAAGATATATTGATACAGCTTCACAAGTACTCCTTGCCACACTATTACAGCTACCATGCCGGAAATTGCTCCCAAATCTGTGACTATAAAACACCAGCAGCAAAACAAAAACAAAAAAACACCAGCAGCAACGACAACAGCGCTGAGTCCCTGAGATGCCACCTCTCCGACGGCTCAGCTCACGTGGTCCTCACTCCGCACACCTCTCCCGTGGCCCACTGAAGAGGACAGCTTTTTCACGGTTTTCAGGATTTTCACAGTTGTGACCTTTTACAGAGGGATCGCCAGGCCTGTCTTTCAAGGCACCTCTGGGTGGGTTCGAACTATTAATCTTTTAATTAGTAATAAAGCACTTAATCATGTACGCCACCCACGTTTTAATTCAAGTCGCCGTCTCCTGTGTGATTCCTCTGAAAACCCGCTGGTGGATCAGCTATGCGTCAATTCTGCCTCAACAGCAATGAGTTTGTCATTATGAAAGAAGTGACCCAGGGAGGCAAAGTGTAATACGGCCCAGAACCGAAGGAGAGCGCGTCCTAGCATGCCATTCATCACCCTCCGCCTGCTCCTCCAGGCTTGCGGGGGACCCACCAGGGGCCCAAGGGAGGCCACTTGCCAAGCTTCCCCAGAAGAACCCGTATTTCCCCAACATGAAGGAGTAAGTGAAACACAGAGGCAATTCACTGTGTTTCCTCAGGCTTGGAAACCAAAGACCAGAAAGCCACTTTATAAATAGCTAGCTCTCTCTCTCTTTCTTTTTTCTTTTTTCTTTTTTTTTTTTTTTTTTTTTTTTTTTTTTTTTTTTTTGACTGTTATTAATCCAGTCTGGAACAGCATATCAGCAGAGAACTGCCGGAAGTCCAGGCTGGGTTTAGAAGGGGTCATGGTACTAGGGATATTGTAGCTGATGTTAGATGGATCTTAGCTGAAAGCAGGGAATACCAGAGGAATGTCTATCTGTGTTTCATTGATTATGCAAAGGTGTTTGACTGTGTAGATCATAACAAACTGTGGCTGACTCTGAGAAGAATGGGAATCGCAGAACATTTAATCGTGCTAATGCGAAACCTATACTTGGACCAAGAGTCAGTCGTCAGAACAGAGCAGGGTAACACCACATGGTTCAAAATTGGGAAGGGTGTACGCCAGGGATGTGTCCTATCTCCATACCTTTTCAACCTGTATGCAGAGCAGATTATCCAAGAGGCTGGGCTCTATGAGGAGAAGTGTGGCGTCAGGATTGGTGGAAGATCTATTAACAATCTGTGTTATGCAGATGACACAAACCTGCTTGCCAAAACTGAGGAGGACCTTATGCACTTGCTGCAGAGGGTCAAGAACTGGAGCCTTCAGTATGGACTGAGGCTCAATGTCAAGAAGACAAAGATTCTCACCACTGGACCAAGTGGTAGCATCAGGATGGATGGCGAAGAGATTGAGATTGTTCACAGCTTCAGTTTGCTCAGCTCCACAGTCAACACTCTTGGCACCAGCACTCAGGAAATTAAAAAAACGTATCGTGATGGGAAAGTCTGCTGTTAGGGACCTCTCTAAAGTACTCAAGAGCAACGGTGTCTCTTTGGAGACTAAGGTGTGCCTGATACAGGCCATGGTCTTTGCAATCACTTGTTATGCATCAGAGAGTTGGACAATGACTAGGGAGGACAGAAGGAAAATTGATGCTTTTGAGCTGTGGTGCTGGAGAAGAGTATTGAATGTACCCTGGACTGCCAAGGAAACAAACAGATTCATCCTGGAGAGGGTTAAACCAGGCTACTCCTTGGCGGCAAGGATTCTGAGGCTCCGTCTAACATACTTTGGGCATGTTGTGAGGAGAGACCGGTCCTTGGAGAGGGACATCATGCTTGGGAGGGTGAAGGGACGGCGCAGGAGGGGAAGACCCTCTATGAGATGGATTGATTCAGTGACTGGGGTAATCGGGATGGGTGTGTCAGAGGCAATGAGATTGGCACAGGATAGAGCAGGGTTTAGGGTTGTTGTACCTGGGGTCGCTATGAGTCGCAAACGACTCGATGGCACATAATAACAACAACAACAGTTGGTCTGGCGAGAAATCAGGCTTTCTGCACGTTAAAACAAGCTCCAGATCCCCGTTCTGTGAGCTGTGCTTCCCCCTTCCTCAGGCATTAGCTCCCTGACTGCTCACCACAGCCCTGAAGGCAGCTCTCCTGGTTTTCAGATGAGGAATTTGGGTAACAACAGTTGGAACCCAAGGCTTCTCATTTCATACCCTTCAACCTTTTTAAAACACTGAGTGCTTGGCCTTGACCCTGAAGGGGCCCGCCCCGCACCCTACAGAATGAGGGGAGGGAGTAGTTCACAAAGTTGGAGGGGGAAATGACAAAACAAGAGAGGGCATGAAAAGCCTTCTCCACCTTCCTGCCATGCCTGTGAACAAGCTAGCAGTCACCATCCAGCCATGCTGACTAAGAGACCTCATGCCCTCTGACCTGGGGCCCCACCCTCTTTCCTTTCTCCTTCTCACTTGGCAGAGGGCTTCTCTGGGCGTTTGACTCACCAAGCTTCCTCTTCACACCTCAGCAGCCCTTTCCAAAATCTCTGAGGAGGTTCCCTTGAGACTCAATGCCCCTTGCACATGGGGTGTCTGGTTCCTGCAGGCTTCCACCAAGTCCTCCTCCAGCCCCAGGCCTTTGTCTAGCACTCAGGTGGATGGGCATCTTAGACAGATTCCCACTGCCAAACCAGGAAAGTCTGCCAGCTATCAAGTACTGTCTTGGTTTAAAAAGCCAGTGACCCAGAAAAGCTGACGGAGAGGTGAGTGGACGGACAGGTGAAAGACGCCCAGGAGAAGTCAAGAAGGCACATCCAGAAGACAGTGCTTTGTTTGGAATCCAGGCATTGCTGCTTCCAGAACTGGGGTCCCTGCTAAGTAAGGGCTTCGGACCCCTACAGTACATCCTAGTGGAACACAGGCTCACTTCTTTGAGTGAGTATCCAGTGAGGGGCAGCAAGCCCACGCCAGAGCCTCCTTCATCCCTGAGCAGCGAGACTGCCCAAGATTCTTCGTCAGTTCTTCCAAAGTCCAGGAAAGCTCACATTCCACAGGCATCCCTGGGCGTCAGGCTGAGGGCCATTTTTCCAATCTGCATCTCCTTTCTCATGCTCATTGCATGTCCAGTTAGAACTGACCTGGGGAGCTCTGGTGGCCTAGTGGCAAGGAGCTGCAACTACAATCCCAGAGGCACACGGTTCAAATCCACCAGATGCTCTGCCGGGAAAAGGAGGGACAATCTCCTCCTGTACCAGTCAGATCTGATTTGACGGTACACTCCCACAAAAATTAAAAAAAAAAAATTTAAATTATAAAAACAAAAAGAACTGACCTAATATCAGGTCACACCGTGGGCTACAAATCACACTGCTGAGAATTGCCAATCATTCTCCTGAGGGGCCACTCGTGGATTTGAACCATTGAAGAGCTAGAACTTCTGGGTTAACAGCACAACTCCCTGGAGACTACACCACTAGAATGGCTTGTATTTCTTTTAGCCACTGGACAATTTCTGTGAGGTAGGGCTTATCGCCTTGTTTTACATGTTGGCAAAATGAGACTCGGGCCACGAAACCTCTCCAGGATTGCTAAACTCATTAGGAGAATAGCAATGCAGGCCCAAATGAGGTGCAGAAAATGCAGCACCTTTGAAACTATAGGAACCTGGGCACGTTCATTCTGGAATGTTCTCTTACTGCCTCGAGTCAGGACTGATTCCTGACTGTGCCTCCACTGGGTTTTCTAGGACTGAATCTCACAGGAGGAGATTGCCCATCTTTCTCCCTCAGAGCCACTGGTGGCTTCGAACTGCCTGGGAGGCTTGGCCTTCAAGGTTGCTGCACGACCCCCTGCCAGCCAGGCCCTCAGAGTCCCCTCCCCGCGTGTTAGGGGAGAGCTCGGTTTCCTCATTGATTTGGACTGACAAATTGAATGATCAGATCATTTTGTTCTGCACAAACCTGCCTGTACACACAATTGGCCTTTGTCCCAGTTTCCTGTCAACTTCCACCACCCTGCAGGAAGGCGGAGTCCTGACTGTGTCGACCTCTGTGGCCTCATCTGTCTGCCTGCCACAGATGTCTGGACAGCTGTGGGGATAACCAACCAAGATAAGATTGGAGAGAATGCAGGATCTGGAGCCAGGAGGGTTTGCTTTACATGTGGCACCGCCAGATGTTCAAGAAGAGCTGCTCAGATCCTAAGTTAGCTGTGAGACACAGAAAGATAGAAAAGACGGGAGGGTGGTCTCAGCCTGGTTCTGAGGAAGGGGAGGACAGGGGCCAGTGCCAGGACCCCAGCCTGCTGGCCTCTGCACAGACAGCCAGAGCTTCTTGCTTGGAGTCAGTGACGCTCCCACTGTGCGTGGCTGTTGGCACTCAGCTCAAGAAACATAATTTCAAGGCTCCAGAGAAGATTCAGAGCCATCAACTATGGTGCTGGAGAAGAGTGCTGAGCATCCCATGGATGGCCAAAGGACCAACCGGTTTTTTTTTGGGGAGGTTTTGGCCGGGTTGTTCTTTGAAGCAAAGATGACAAAATTTCCTCTCACGTACTTTGGACATGTTGCTAAGAGATGTTATTCCTTGGAAAGGGATATACTTGGGCAGGTGGCGGGGCAGTAAAAGAAAGGAAGATCCAGAAGCAATGGAGGATGGCATGGGATAGGACAGTGTTCAGATTGGTCGTTCATAAGGCCACTGTGATTCACACTCGACTCGATGGCACCTAACAACAACAGAGATCATTCAAGGCAGCTCTGGTGGCCCAGTAGTAAGGAACTACACTGCTGACAAAGGTATGCAGTTCAAATCCACCAGCTGCCCGGATGGAGAATGATGGGCAATCTCCTGCCATGAGATTAATTGCCTCTGAAAATCTACTGGGGGGTCAGCTATGAATCAGTTCTGATTCCAAGGCAAACAATAAAGAGAATTAAGGGGAGCTCTGGTGGCGTGGTCTGCAGTTCTAGCTGGCACTTCCACCAAAGGCGGTCCCGATTCTGCAGTGGCTCTGAGGGAGGAAGATAGCCAGTCCCCTCCCAGGACGGTCACAGCCATAGAAACCCATCAATGAGCAGCGGTGAGTCAGTTCCAACTCAACAGCAATCAGAGTTGAGAGAGAGGATTAGGGAGCTGTGATGGTACAACGATGGGGTGAAGACCTGGGGAGCCGCCCGTGTGTCCACTGCGGCCCAGGGAACTGTGATGGGCAGTTCCTTGGGGCCTTCGTCTTAGGCATGAAGACAAGGTCAGAGGAGATCACACACCAAGAGCTCATGCACAAAGCAAGGCCTCAGCTAAGGCGCATTTCCTTCCCCAACCTTGGAAATTTGAGAGGAGCCACCCACAGGCTCTCCCAGCCCAAGGTCTGTCTTGCACATGAAATCACACAGTCAGCATCGTAAGAATGAATGGCTCGAAGAGGGATGCAAATCAAAACAACGATGAGATATCATCTCACCCCAGTCAGAATAGCAAAATTCAACAGAGCAGCAAACAGCAAATGCTGACGAGGTTGTGGAGAAATTGGAACCCTTCTTCACTGTTGGTGGGAGTGTAAAATGGTGCGACCACTGTGGAAAGCAGTGTGGCACTTTCTCAAAAAGTTGCAAATAGAAATACCATTTGACCCAGCAATTCCACTACTGGGAATATACCCTGAAGAGACCATAACTGCCACCCAAGCAGATATATGCACACACCCATGTGTATTGCTGCTTTGTTCACAATAGCAAAGAGATGGAAACAACCCAGGTGCCCATGAACAAACAAATGGATAGAGAAACTGTGATATATTCACACAATGGAATACAATGCTGCATTGAAAAATAAAGAACTCATGAAATATTATACAAAATGGGTGACCCTGGAGGACATTATGCTGAGTGAACTATCTCAGTCACAAAAGGACAAATACTGCACGGTGCCACTGTTGTAAAACAGGACTGACCTCAGGCTTGGGGGGAGACTGATAAAGATGGGTTCAAGAATATATTCTGCATTGACACAGATGAGGGAGAAAACTGTTTAAAAGGGATATGTGATTAGGCATTTTGTCATGACGGGAGTTTACAGCAAAGGCTGCATAGTGGAGTGGACCTGGGGGGAGGGATTGTAAAATAATAAATGAATTTTTCTATCACTTTTCCAAGAGGGTAGTGTACTAGGGCGGAGGGTTGGTAGAGGAGAAAAGTGTAACAATGAATGAATGGAAATAAAATTTTTAAAAATGTATTAGCTATTCATAAATCATTGAATGTGCAAAATTTAAAAAAAGAAAGAAAGAAAATTCTGAGACTACTGAAGTGGTGGTCCAAGGGTGAGGGGGGGTGCAGGGACTGACTTGAACAGAACTGCTTTGTTCCAGGCCTAAGATAGCTGGGCGCACACCCAAATGGTGGTGGCCACACCCCAACCCTGACTGAGTCAACCACTGGTACCTGGAAGGGTTTCTTAGAACCAGGGGGAGTCCTCTCCCCTGCAGACAAAGCCCAGGACACTGATGGGCGCTGTCCAGGCCACACTGGCAGGATTCTGCTCTCGCTCGGGTCCATCGCAGGCTGTGTGGGACATGGCCCCTGAAGTGCAGTCATGACTGTTTCTCGAGACTTTATGGGCCAAGGTCAGGTCTACTGGCCAAAACAAGCAGACATTGATGGAGCAACATAGCCCTGCGCTGGTGTCACCACATTCTCCCTGAATGTCTGTACCACTGCTCTGCTCACTTGATACATCATGACTGGGTGGTTGGGGACAACCAAAAGGGAAATGCCACTTCCAGCTCAACTGAACTATTTCTGGCTTTTAGCATAGTTAGTACATCTAATGCAAAGTGCAAGCAGCCGGGCCTCCGCCCGCACCCCCACCCCCACTCCCCCAGAGCAGGCACTGCATCCCAGGCTTTGAAGTTTGGGGAGTGGTGGTTTAAAAACTCTCAGCACTGCTTCGTTTAGCTCTGCTCCTTGTAAGCGCAGTCACAACCCCAGACTCGTTTAATCCTGTTTCCTTTTTTCCTGTTTTACTCCATGTGACCAGATGAACTGGGCTTTTCTTGTTCACGATTTGCAAAGGGGAGTCAATCATGGGCATTTCAAAAGGGATCTTGAAATGGCAAAATGGCACCTTTGCACTGTGGACTTTTTCCTCATCGCCATGAATATTTATGAAGATCCCACACTGGGGTGCCAGGTTCTGAATCCAGATAAGAGGGAAGGCTCACTAATCCTCTGTGACGTGGGTTAGTCAGTGAAGTGCAGGACTTAACTTCTGAAAGCCTTCCTTTTCCAGGATAAAATAAGTTGTTTTGTTTTTGCAAATGAGAGTAATGATTTTGCTAGTGCCCTGTATTTCTTCAATTATCATTTGAGTTTTCAGATAGCACTCATTTTCAGAAACCGTCAAATGACCTTCTTTCTGTGCACTAAAAATACTCCTCAGCCAGTCAGGTCACACACTGGCTGAACTCATGACTTGTGGCAACTTGTAAATTCAGCAGATGGTTTCTTTTTTTTTTTTATTCTGACCCAGGCTCTCCCCTTTCATCCACTCCACCCAAGAACAAGTCATTCAGATATTAGGTGGCTGGAGTGACTCACAGGGCACATGCCGCTGGCTGCGTTCTCTGTCTTCCTGATCATGCAGTGACCCCGTTAAGCAGGGAGGGAACAGCAGCCATCATTCCTGACTTGTCCCCTCTCTCCTGACAGGAGGGACTGCTGGGTGGGTTGGAGGGGCAGGTGGGACAGCCCCAGGATTCCTGGACACTAAATGCCATGTACTTTTCAGAGCAAAGGGCTCGGAGCTACGGACATAGCTTTTCCTCCTGTTTGAAACAGCGAAACAGATTGCCTCAGGAAACAAATGCCAGTCCTTACGAATCAGACACTTGGGGAAGGTCCCTTACTGTTCCAGGGCCTTGCAGAAACTTTGAGTCACAGCAGGAGGACCCTAGGGAGCAGCTGGTTCACTATATCAATAGTCTCAAAGGCTGGTCCAAGGTATTTACTGAAGTCACTATATACCCCACCAATTCTTCTAAATTACTCACTGCCATGGACAAGATCCACACGAGTATAAAAGAAATATACCCATCCATGGGCAGATGGTGATACTTTCAAAGGGAGTATTATCACTGTCTACTAGTAAAACTTCCAACTTTTCCACAGTTAGGAAATTCAGGCCAGAGGCTCACATTAAGCAATTTTTAAAGCCACACAGTCACTGCATAGGAGGATCTGATTTCTAAGCCTAGTCAGTCTCACCCAGGAAGCCATGTACCTTCCTCAATCCTTGGTCAAAGAGAAAAAGGTCAAAGGTCTTGAGCCTTAAAAGAAACGTTGTGTCTGAATTGACTGCCACTTTCCTAAGCAGTGGATTCGGCTTCCAGGAAGCCATGGTGCACTCTGGCTTCCTAATGGGCTGGTTGGTGGAGCCAAAGCCCTGGACGGCTCTCAGAACCAGACCAGATTTTTTTTTTTATTTTATTTCATTGTGTGTGTGTGTGTGTGTGTGTGTGTGTGTGTGTGTACTGTCAAATCAGATCTGACTGGTACAGGAGGAGAGTGTTCCTCCATCTCCAGCAGAGCATCTGGTGGATTCGAACCGTGCACCTCTGAGATTTCAGTGCAGCTTCTTGCCACTAGGCCACCAGAGCTCGCCACGACCTGACCAAATTTTAACAGCGGGCACACTTTTCTAAGATGCGGGCATCTGCAGGACTCTGGGAGGTGGGGTCCCTACCAGAGGGACACTGCTAATCTTCAGTCGACCCAGATTTTCAAGTTTCCTTATATGGACACATACAGAGACCAATGAGCCCTGGACAGATTCATTTAAGTTGAGATTCTGGTAAGCTATGCAGGTTGATGCCTAGTTAAGTGTACACACAAAGTGATTCTTGGATCAACTGTTTTCTATTGCTGTTAGGTGCCGTTGAGTTGTGTACCTTTCAGCAACCTGAACCATGCTATATCCCGAACCAGTCTCACTGTCTCTGACACACTAGAGCCCATTGCTGAAGTCACCATGGCAATCCATCTGTCGGGCTCTTCCTCTCCTTCACTGAACCTCATCTTTCCAAGCATGACGTCCCTCTCCGAGGAACAGGATCGCCTCGCTCTATGTCCAAAGTACAAAAGACAAAGCTTCACAATCTTTGGCTGCACCTCTTTTTTCCAAGACATATCTGTCCGTTCTCTTGGTCAACCACGGGATGTTCAGTTCAGCTCAAAGGCATCAATTCTTGCTCTGTAGTCCTTATTAGCTGTGTGAATTCAGAGCTCCTTCACAGATTTTGATAAGTATTACACAAGTTGTGTGTGGAACAGAATTGTCCCTAATGCAGTGCTTATAGATAGCTGTTGCTATGGATAGGAGTAGCCAGCAGAATTTAGCAAAGGCGTGTATCATTAAAGTCATTATCAAAGGTTCACGTGTAGATTAAGGGCCTAAGGGAGGCTAATGTGGACATAACTAAAGACACTAATGTTCCCCTGAGAAAAGACACTTCTGTCCTCAGAGGGAAGCTTGTCCATCAGCTAGAAAGACATGCACATCTAACTAAACAGTGACCCCTAGTGGCACAGGTATTACAAATAATTTGTAACATCACTGTCACAGAGGCTGCCAACAATGGGCTCAAATGTGAGGATGGATCTGGACCAGCCAACGAAGAAGAAGAACTGATTTAAATTACAAATGAAGAGTCTGCAGAAAGAGCCAAAATTGTAGGGATATGCATAGTGATCCTGAGGAAGGCAGTTCTTGTGAACACCCTGCAGCCAAGTTGCCTTCACGTTCAGAAGTCACTTCAGTCCCTGCAAAGCGGTGCCGTTTAGAGAACCCAATCCAGGGCCCGTGTTCTATACACTTCTGGGAGTACAAGTGGTGTACTCCCACCACAAAAGGAATGTTTGCATTACAAAATCATTATTTTCCATCATTGTTTTAGGTAAAAATCATCAATGAACATTAAAATAAGTAGGCAGAAGTACAATGAAAAGAGTTTCTATTTAAATGGTCTTAAAGTATCTGCCCACTGATGTTGTTATGTGCCCTCAAGACGCTTGCGACTCACAGTGACCCTGTGTACAAGAGCCCTAAATTCTGCTCTATCCTGTGCCAACCTCACTGTCTCCGACACACCTACTCCCACCACCCCAATCACTGAACCGATCCATCTCATCAAGGGGCTTCCTCTCCTGCACTGTCCCTCTACTCTGCCAAACATGATGTCCCTCTCCAAGGACCGACCAGTCCCTCCTTGCAACATGCCCAAAGTATGTCAGACGAAGCTTCAGAATCCTTGACTCCAAGGAGAATTCCAGCTTCACCTTCTCCAGGACAAACCTGTTTGTTCTCCTAGCAGTCCATGGTATATTCAACACTCTTCTCCAGGACCACAGCTCAAAGGCATCAATTCTCTTTCTATCATCCCTAGTCACTGTCCAGCTCTCCAATACATAGCACATAACTGTGAGGACTATAGCCTGGATCAGGCGCACCTTAGTCTCTAGCCTGATGTTGTTGCACTTCAGTACTTTGGAGAGGTCCCTGACAGCTGACTTTCCCAATGCAATTCGTCTCCTGAGTTCCTGGCTGCTGGTACCAAGAGTATTGACTGTGGAGGCAAGTAAACTAAAACTGTTAACTATCTCAATCTCTTCACCATCCATACTGATGCTACCAATTGGCCCAGTGGTGGGAATCTTTGTCTTCTCGATGTTGAGCTTCAATCCGTATTGAAGGCTGTAGTCCTTGACCTTATGCAGCAAGCGCCTCAGGTCCTCCTCAGTGTCAGCAAGCAGGGTTGTGTCATCTGCATAACAAAGGTTGTTGATGAATCTTCCACCAATCCTGATGCCACATTCCTCCTCATACAGCCCAGCGTCTCAGATGATCTGTTCTGCATACAGATTGAAAAGGTATGGAGACAAAATACATCCCTGGTGGACCCCCTTCTTGATTTTGAACCATGTAGTGTCTCCTTGCTCTGTTCTGATGACTGCCTCTTGGTCCAAGTATAGGTTTCACATAAGCACAAATGTTCTGAGATTCCCATTCTTCTGAGAGTCAGCCATAGCTTGTTGTGATCCACACAGATAAAAGCCTTTGCACAATGATGCACAGATAAATATTCCCCTGGTCCTCTCTGCTTTCTGCCAAGATCCATCCAACATTAGCTATAATATCTCTAGTACCACAACCTCTTCTAAATCCAGCCTGTACATCGGGCTGTTCTCTGTTGACGTGTTGCTCCAGTTGTTTTTGGATAATTTTCAACAGAATCTTGCTTACATGTGATATTAATATTGTTCGATAATTTCCGTACTCTATCCGCACCATCCTCATGGCACAACTTAGTGAACACATCCAGGGCAGTGTCTGTTTGTTGAAATGTGTCAATAGGTATGCCGTCAACTCCTGGAGCCTTGTTTTTTGCCAATTCCTTCAGAGCAACTTGAACTTCCTCCTTCATCAACACAGGCTCTTGCTCATATGTTGTTTGATTAAATCCTTCTGTGTCAGCCAATTCCTTGTGGTACAGTGACACTGTGTACTCCTTCTATCTTCTTTTAATACTTCCTGGATCATTCAACATTATACAAAGGACAAGACACTTTTTCAGAGGCCACAGTAGGATTTGACATTACCAACCTCCAGCAATGGACAAACCAAGAGCATGTGCCTCCTACTCTGCTGAGGACTCTACTTCTGCTGTTCTCCTGCCCAAAGCATGCAATCCAATTCTCAACTCGAGGAGACTTCAGACAAACCAAAATTCAGCGACTGGTTTATACTCTTCAAAAATATCTAAAAAAAAACAAGATAAACTTGTCCAGATGAAGAGAGACAAGTGGCCTTACAACTAAAGGTAATGAGTCTAGATTCTAGAACAGAAAGTGTATTAATAGGACAACTGGAAACATGTAAAGATTAACAGATTATAGTACTGAATCAACATGTTCATTTCCTGACTGGCCACTTTACTGTGGAGTTGTAAGAGAGAAGAAAGAGGCACTGAAACCGAAATTTACTCATGTGTAGAAAGATGAGAAGTCACAATGATGAGAAGTAACATTAATGAGATGTTAAGGTTTAAGGAATCTGGGTGAAGTATATATGAAAATTCTTTGTACTACTTCTTTTCCCCCACATCTAAAATTACCTCAAAACGGAAACATTTTTTTTAAATGTTCATTCCACTTTCTTTTCAACATCATTTTTCTTATAGCACTTCCTACTTTACAATGTGGGTTCAGGGTTTCTACAAAAGACTGAATAGCACACACAAGCCTCAAGAGGTGCTGATATTAAAAACATTTTGGAGAATTTATTGGCAGCTTAACACTGCGCTAAGTGCATTTTATACGTTATTTTCTTTATTCCTCCTAATATTTGAATACAGTTACTCTTTGTTGTTGTTGTTGTTTGGTGCCATCGAGTCATAGACAACTCTTAACTCTCTACAGATGTAAAATTGGAAGCCTAGATTACACAGCTAAAAGGCAAGGCCCTACGCGTTGAAGCCAGGTCGTCTCACTTCAAGCTCCACGCCACCTCGGCCCTCCTGCTTCCTCGGAGCATAAGCACCTTCCCTGCCTCTATATTACATGGTCTCTTCCTCTTGTCTTTTTTAAACTACGCAGTTCAAGTCCGCAAACTTCTCTGTGTGGGAAAAATAGGCAGTCTCCTCCCATGCAATTTACCGCCCCAGAAGAGTGGCTGAGGGGCCAGCTGAGTCAGTTCTGAGTCACAATCCCAGTGAGCTCGGGTGAAGTCCATTGTGAATGGCGCTTCTAACCCTCAGACGGCGCCTCTGTAGAGCACACAGCACCGCTAGCTCCTTGGATGAAAGATGGGCAGTCTTCTCCTGTGCAGTTTGCAGCCTCCCAAAACCTGCCGGAGGCTCGGCCACAAGTCAGTTGTGCATCGATAGTAATTGAATTTGGAAGTTTGAGTTTCTGTCCAAGGCCCAGCTCACCTACTTAGTCCTCTGTAACTCTGGGTGTGATTTGGTGTTTTTTGTTTTTCCTTTCCTTTTTTTTTTTTAATTTTTATAATTTTGTGTGTGTGTACCATCAAATCAGATCTGGCTGGTACAGGAGGAGATTGTCCCTCCTTCTCCAGAAGAGCACCTGGTGGATTCCGATTTGGTGTTTTTAAAGTGTTTGCCTCCAATCGAATAGCACCTCCCCTGCAAGCAAGTTCCATCCCAGCATTTTCCTCATATCCAAGCCTTACTGTGCTTTTAATTCTTTTTTTTTTCATTTTTATTAAATTTTATTAGTATTAATGAACATTTACAGGGATTTTGGGTTTTCATTCCTTCATTGCTGTACCATGTGCTTTTAATTCTTAAGTACAAACCTACTCAATAAATCCTCATGGGGTTAATGTGCAATTGACATTTGCAACTCACTCTTTTCAAGTAAGCTAAAAGTCCATTTGCTGATTTTTGATTTCAATTCTGTGTGTTAAAGGAAATTAGGTAGAAGTTGAGAATCTGGCTAACCAACTTCAATACAATGTTGCTGTTCATGACTGTCCGCTAAAGTGCTGTCTGGGACACTGCAGTAATTCCTGCCAAGTGAGTAAAGTGTGATTCATCTGAAAAAAAATCTAAGAAAGTAAGATAGTCTGGGCATAAAATGACATCTATAAGTAACTAGTAAGTGGCATAGTGGCCCTTAGGCTGCTGGCATGGGCCTGTCATGTGTTGTGTCATGAGCACATGTAGAGTTATGTAAAGTGGTATCAGATGATCTTTATGAAGAGTACATGACTGTTACATATAATGAGCACAATTAGTTCTGTAGTTTGCACGCACTACACACTTGAGGTCTATGGGATTTTAAGCATTTTTTTAATGACTGGAAGCTTCAAATCACACAGTTTTCATTCATTCATTCATCCATAGTGAAGATTGTTAAAATGGCACTTTTTTGGTTACGTTTATAAATTTAAAAAAAAAAATCACCTTGTGGAATTGTTTCTGCACGTGCTCCAAGTGCACACATGAACAACTGTAGCTTGAAATGATGAATGAACCTCAGAGGAGCCCTGCCGGGTTAGTGGTAAGGAGTTGCATTGGCAGCTTCAAGTCAGGAGGTTCGAATTACCAGCTGCTCCTCAGGAGAAAGATGGGTAATCTCCTCCCATGCAATATACAGCCGCAGAAAACTTGCAGGAGGGGTCAGCCATGAGCTGGTTCTAGCTCAGCAGTACACAACAACAACAAAAAATGGTGGAGAGATACTGCGTCCGGCGAACAGTCTGAGTCTACGCAAACATTGCCACATAGAGATACCTGGAGATTCACAATGGCCTCAAGATCTTAAGTTGCCACAGTCTGTTGTGGGGACCAGGCAGCTAAGCTCTAGGAGCAAAAGCAGCTGGATTCAGGAAAGAAAACACCGTTAATACTGATAAATGCAAAGCGTCACTGTTGCCTGGATGTTAAGATTGCTGGCGTGAGGAGGAGCTATCATGCACTGGAGTGTTAACAGCTCTGCTGGTTTGTGCCATCAAGTAGGAACTCAGAGCTGACCCTTGGCGAGTTTTTTCAGAGGCTCTAAGTCACACAAGCCTTCCAATCGTTCTCCATGAAGCAGCTGGTGGATTCAAACCACCTGCCTTTACGCTGGTAGTACAGCTCCTTACCACTAAGCTAGCAGAACTTAGTGCCAATCAACTGTGGGCTCAGACTGTGTATTTCATGCCAGCTAACATTCTCATTTCAAAGAGGAGCTGGAAGTTCAGGTTTCTACATGACTTCTTTGTATTAAAAAAATTTTAGCAATTTACAGCATTCATGAATTTAGCCCACCATTCGCTACCTTTGGGCTGTCTATTTCTCCCTTTAGATTGTGAGCTCTAGAGCCTAATCTTACCTGGGAAAATAATGCTTCTGTATGAAGAAAGAATTGTGGCATAAAGGTCCAGTCAGAAATGCTACCACAAACACAAGGTAACAGCAGGCAACTGCGGAAGGAAGAGTGTCTCTGATCACAAAACCAGGTCAGGGAGGAACTGCTCCACCTTTAATGAGGTCAGAGTTCTATTACGCACAGGTGGCAAACGCACAAGGGTCCCGAAGACATCTAGAACCAAGAGCCTAAGCCGCATTGTTATGCTTTAATAGGAAAACCTGTACCATATCAGATCTAATTTCTGAATAGTCAATGAAACATTCTGAAATAACTCTTGAATTGTGTCCAACATCTAAGAAATGTAGAATTCAAACATAGTTTCAAGTAGGTACAAGCTATTTTACTGAAATACCTTACATTTGCCTGGCATCAAATGATACAAGAGCCTTCACAATGTTGGCCAAGGCCAGTCCATCTCAGCTCACGAGCACCTAGAAGCCTTGATCTCAATGCACTCCCTCTCATTTTTTTATAACTTCCAGTTTTCCAAGATTTATACTTTGTACATTCCACACTGCAACTATTAATGCATGTTTGCAGCTCTTTCTCGTCTTTTAGTGTCTTCCAATCTGAAGGCTCTACTTCCAGTACAATATCTAATAATATCCCTCTTTACTCAGGCTTTTCAAAGCTGGACTCAGGATTGGAAGAAGACACATCAACAACTTGTGCTATGCAGATGGTACAACCTTGCTTAGAGGGAAGAAGGTCTGAAACACTTGCTGTAGAAGATCAAAGACTATATAGCCTTCAAGACGGATTACATCTCAACATCAAGAATACAAAACTCACCACTGGATCAACAGCCAGCTTCATGATGGAGAAAAGACTGAAGTAATCACCATTTTCATCTTACTCGGAGCCACTGTCAACACAGTTGATATCAACAGTCAAGACATCAAAAGACATGCTGCACCAGAAAAATCTGCTACCAAGGACCTCTCCAAAGTGCTGGTCCTTGTAAATAAATAAACACCTTCATAATTACCCATTACAGCTCATAGTGAGTTAAGAAATAATTCTTAAGACCATCACTTGATGCTATAAAATTACCTTTCAAAAAAATCTCATGAAAGGTAGCTTTAAACTTCAAAATAAAACAATTTGTAATAATAGAGTTAAACAGCTGACAGGGTCAATAAAGCTTTTAAAATAAAACTTAAAACCTCAATTAAGGGATAGTCATATTTTTTTTTATCACATTATTTTAAAATGGTAAGGTGGTTGAGAATGCCACTGGTCATTCAGGGTAAGGACAACTATTTGAAAGGAAAAATTTAATATGCCAGAATGTGAAAGGACTTATCAAGAATTTAGACTGTTCAGAATACTAAACAGCACATTCGTATCAAGAGGATGAACAGCTGGGGTGGTGGAGGGGTTGGGGTTGGGAGTGGAGAAGTGAGCCCTAGTTTATAGCATAGAAATATGCATGCAAAGACTCCCACTTTGTTTCTGAACTTGCTAAACTATATGAGGCCAGACAGGCTGTCAAGGCAGAGGCATCTGTAAAGTGGGACTGAGTTAAGTATCAAACAAAGGAGGCAGCCATGCAGAACATACTCTAGACTAACATAGCTTGAGTCTGTTGTTGTTTATCGTAGAGTTGAAACGGACTCATCACTGACCTTCCAGCAGGTTTTTAAAGACAGAATATAGCATGGGAAGAATTTGCTCATCTTAAACCTGCCAAGCAGTTGGTGGATTCAAACCATATGCCTTTGGGATTGCAGCACAGCTTCCTACCAGTAGGCCATCAGAGTTTAGAGGCTTCTGAATTTTAGGTGCTCCAAAAACTGGTACTTAAATCTTGTGTTTGACATTGCCCCTAAGTTTTTAAGTTAAAAAAAAAATGTTGGGGGGGAGGCGGGGAGAAGGGTGCAACAATGAATGAATGGAATTCCAAAATCTCTGTAGATGTTCACTGAAATGAAAAATAAATAATTTTTAAAAAAAAAGAAAATCTAAAAAAAAATGTTTTAAATGCAAGTAGAACAGCATAACGTTGTCAACCTACTTTGACAAGAACATAGAAAACATTCATTCATCACATGTATTTAAAAGAAATTAACACGGATAACTTGAAAAGACCATCTACCATTCAAACACTTTGGCCGAACAAATCCTGTGAGGTTTTCTCACTGCGAATCATCATCAAACACATTTGCTTATGGGAGAGGACAGTGGAGCCACTGAGATGGCAGAACACATGAAAGCACCCAATTTAAAGAGCCTGAAATTTTCAGAAGAGTTTTGCTATTTCACAGTTAAGAACTTGCCTACTCGCACTAAAGTACTCAGAGAAGGCAGAGCACCCTTGGCAAGTGGTTCCTCAAAGGTTACAGCCCTAACAGCCCCACGGAGCAGGCCAGCTCTGCACAGTAAGAGCCACTGTAACTCAGGAGCCCCTCACCAACCAACCATTTTACATTATACATTATTTTCTAGCCCTAAGAGTCAATGAAGTCTATTTTCTGTTTCTTCAGAACTGAGAGCTACAGAGCACTTTCAGGTATAGGGAGAGAAGGTTCCAAAACTCCCCTGGGGAAAGGTCCCTCCATTTGGGGATCCCTGCTGTAGGGCCAGGCCAGGGACCACACACGGCAAGAGTTTAGGACAAGGAGCTACATACAGGGGAAAGATTCACTTTTTCAACTGGCATGCTGAGCTGTGGGAGAGTTGACTTGAAAACCCCTGGACAGAAACTGCTTATGTGGAGCACCTTATCTTGCACCACCGGGCCACTGTGAAAACAAAGGAGGACAATGGAGTTTGGGAGAGGGGATTACAGAAGGCAAGATTCCTGCAGGGCTGCATTGCAGACCACAGAGAATCTGAAGGACCTTGGGAAAGGCAAACCTTTCCCAGAAAGAACTTCCACTAGAGTGGCCCACTCCACAGACTGAACATTTTAACAGAGCAAATAATAATACGATAAAGGTGAGAACTATCACCAACTTACGTAGACACAATAGAAACAGACTAACATTTATGAAGAAAAACTTCACATGTTGAGAAAGCAGCAGGTAGCTTTAAACCCTGTGAAAAAACAAAGTTAAGCCTTCTTAAAAGAAACAACAACAAAAACCCAGAGCATATTGCAGATCCAATGAATACCCTAGAGTCAGGAAGGTAGAAGATACATGTTGATATGGAGGTATTCTATAGAAGACACAAATGACAGGAGAAACAATGGAAGGCAGAAATAAAGGGGATGTCCTAGAGGCAGAGAACCACAAGAAATATACGGATGTGGAGTAACCTTGAACAGCCACAGAAGGAGATACAAATGATGGAAGAAACAATGGAAGACAGTAAGAAAGGGAACACTCTAGAGCTAGGGAGCCTGAAGAAATATATCAATGAGGGGGAACTTGAGCAACTATGGAAGAAAATGCAAAAGAGAGAAGAATAAACTGAAACTAGATAAAGAGGTCACAGAACTTTAAAAATCACAAGACAAAGAGGTTACAGCCAACACAGTACTGGAAAAAAACAAAAAAAAATGCCTGAAAATACAATCCAGAATATTAAGACTGAAATGGCATGCTGGAGGGACAAAAATTTTTAATAGGGGGGGGAAGAAGAGACAGAGCAGAGGGTCAGTAAGCCAGAAGACAAGAACCTCAATGGAAACATACTAGAAGTCAGAAATGAGATGTGAAGAAAATATTAGAATCATGTGGGATGACATAAGACGAACAACCTACGTATGACCGGAATTCCAGAACATAACGGGGACAGGGAATCACTGAGAAAACTGTGGAAGAGGTACTAGAAGAAAACTTCACAGGTATTATGAAGAACTGAGAAATCCGCATTCAAGTTCAGTGAACACCAAATAGACCAGACTCAAAAGAAAAACATCAAAATATATCATAGTCTAATTCTCCAAAATAAAGACAGAATACTAAAGCAGTATGAGAAAAACAGTCACCTACAAAAGGGAAACAATTAAAGTTCTAATTTCTCTGCAGAAACCAAATAAACAAGAAGACAATATGACGGCATATACAGAAAGCTGAAAGATAACAATTGCCCACCAAGGATCCTGTGCCAAGCAAAGCTCTCCATCAAATATGAAGGATAAACTAGGTCCTTTGCAGAAAAAAAAAAAAGAACTTAAGGACTTTGTGAAAACAAGACCAAATTTACAAGAAATTTTAAGGGAATCCTTCACACAGACACTGAAGGAAGGTGGATGGACCACAATAACCACAAACAATAGAAAAAGAAACACAGCAAAATGGCAACAATAAAATCTGGCCTGCCAATAATCACATTTAATGTGAATGGACTAAATGCACTAATTAAAAGAGTAGAAGAATGGATTAAAAAACCAAAGACCATCATCAATTTGTTAATATGTTATCTATAAGAGACACATCTAAGAAATAAGGAGAAAGATTCAAAATCAAAGGCTGGGG
>NW_006399965.1:1149896-1156752 GCF_000299155.1 Elephantulus edwardii | reverse complement strand
TTCCTTGAAACAAATGATAATACAAATGATAATGAAAATACAACATACCAAAACCTCTGGGACACAGCTAAGGCAGTTCTCTGGGGCCACTTCATTGCAATAGGCAAACACATAAAAGGAAGAAAGAATTACAAAATGGGTAAGACTTTTCACAGAGGAAGACATTCAGATGGCCAACAGAGACGTGAAGAAATGCTCAAAATTTCTAGCAATAAGAGAGATACAAATTAAAATCCTATTGCGATACCATCTCACACCAGGAGCACTGGCAAAGTTTAGTAAGACAGCAAGCAGTAAATGTTGTAGAGCCTGTGGAGAGATTCAAGCTGTCATACACTGTTGGTACTGTAAAATGGTACAACCACTCTGAAAGGTAGTCTGACGTTTCCTCAAAAAGCCAAACATAAAAACCCCTATGACCCAGTTATTCCACTGCTAAAAAGATACCCCAAGGAAATGAGAACTGAGACACAAATGGAGATTTATACACCAAGGTTCATAGCAGTATTATTCACTATTACAAGAACATGGAAACAGCCCAAATGTTCAATCACAACCAAATGGATTGAGAAATCATGGTAAATTCACATGATAGAATATTACACAACACTCAAGAGGAATGATTTCGAAAAATACTATGTAATTTGGGAGGGACTAGAGAGCATAATGCTGATTGAACTCAGGCTCATAAGGACAAATACAGCTTAAGAACATTATAAAAATAGGATAACTCATATGTTTATGGGGGCCCAAGGGAGAAAAGACTGAGTGCAGAGGGGTGAGAATGGGTTGGGAAATCACAATTTGGTGGGGTGGAAGGAGGGCATAAAAGTAAAAGGGGGAAAGCACTATAAAATTAACAGCTTCAGTTTGCTTGGTTCTGCAATCAACACTTGGTACCAGCAGCCAGGAAATTAAAGACAAATTGCATTGGGAAAGTCTACTGTCAGAGACCTCTCCAAGGTACTGAAGAGCTTAAAGAGGTCAGTCTGGAGACTAGGGTGTGCCGGATATAGGCCACGGTCTTTGCAATTACTTGCTATGTATCAGAGAGCTGGACAATGACTACAGATGATAGAATTGATGCCTTTTGAGTTGTGGTGCTTGAAGAGTATTGAATATAGCATGGACTGCTAGGAGAACAAACAAGTTCATCCTGGAGAGGGTGAAGGCAGGCTGCTCCTTGGAGGCAAGGATTCTGAAGCTTCATCTGATATACTCTGGACATGTTACAAGGTGGGACCAGTCCTTGGAGAGGGAAGTCATGCTTGGGAGGGTGGAGTGACAGCACAGGAGAGGAAGACCCTCTATGAGGTGGATTGATTCAGTGACTGGGGTAATGGGGGTAGGTGTGTCAGAGACACTAAGACTGGCACAGGACAGAACAGGGTTTAGGGCTGTTGTACAGAGGGTGGCAGTGAGTTGAAGGTGATTCAATGGCACATAACAAACATCAACATAAAGTAAGACTTTTAGTAAGTTGGAAGATGAAAAAGATGTATCATAAGTTTCTTAAATATACTGTCAAGTCGTTGGAAATTTGCCTATAGCTGACCCTCCAGCAGGCTTTCAGAAGTAGTAAATCACAACAGTAGGAGATTGTCCATCTTTCCTCAAGGAGCAGCGGGATTGGAACTGCCTTCCTTTGGGTTGACAGCACAACTTCTTATTACTAGGCCAACAGACCTCACTAAAATGCCAAGTAGTATCTCAATTTATTATAAATCTAGCCAAAGTGAAGCCTTGTTTTCTGATTGTAATCCTTTGAGAATGTTAAGGAGGATAACTAGTAGTTTTTCAGTTTGGGTAAAATTCCAAGACCCATTGTAAGCCAATTTGATAGACATGATGTACATGAATGAAACCAAGTGTATACTAATTTTGTGTACAAACGAATATAAAAAAAGTTTACCTAAAGCCACCTCTAAAATCCTCCAACATAACTATTTGGCACAGAGATTTCTTCTGGACCTGTTTTGACAACCCTAACTTGAAACATTCCTTCCTCTTCCCATCATGGCTATGGATTGTGGCACAGCAACAATTTATTCCAGTTAAGAATTCAAAATTAGTGAACAGGGATATTGTTGGCATTTACTCCTGCCTTTTTACAATATTGTAACTTTTAACATTAGAGGTAGTTCTTTAAGGAAGTAATTTATAACACAGCAATATGCATTATTCAATAATTGTTACTGTCTTTCAGAAGTTGCTAATACACTGTAGAGTCAGAATGAACACATTGACACTGCAGGTTTCCAGAGGCAGTAAATCAGATGTTGGTTGCCCAGCTTCCTCCCAAGAGTGAGGGGTTGGTGAACTGGCCAACTTAATTCTAACTGGGTTTTAGTTTTTAATAGAAAACGAACCAATTCAAGCACATCTTATACTTTACCTAAATGAATCTTGCATCCTTCATAGCTAAACTGTGAGGCTACATACTTTTTCCTACTCCACTTCCCATCAGAAGTGACCAAGATTGAACCTTTGTTTGGAACACTCATCAGAAAGCTGTTTTTTCTTAAATAAGTTTTTTGAAGAATTTTCATCTCTTCTGGGGTAAATGTGATTTTTCTAAAGCAGCAATCATCCAGAGCTTAGTGGGAAAGTAAAGATGCATAAAAATGTCACTAGTGAGTTTAAGATGTCTGATTTCCAAATTTTTTTTAAAAAACTGCCTGTGAAAAAACAATTTATGTATTATAAAATTACTAAATATTATAAATTTTATATTAATTCAAATATTTCTTAGATGTCATTCTAAAAATATTTCTGTGGTCAGGTTTTATTACCCGACAGGTCAATCGCCTTGTAGTCTTATTCTCTATTGGTGACTATACTAAGGCATTTGACTGTGTGGATGAAAACTAATTATGGCTTTCATTGAGGATAGGAATCGATCCCAGAACATTCAACTGTGCTCATATAAAACCTGTCATCTAGACCAAGACGCTGTGAGAACAGAGGAAGGGAAGATGGTTTAAAAATCAGGGTAAGTGTGTGTGACAGTTCTTTGTATCCTTTTCCCATACCTGCTCAATCCCTACACTGAGCAGACTGAGCCTTTATGATCAGAGGAAGACTCAGCAGCCTGCTTGCTTGCTCAAAGCAAAGAGAACCTGAAGTGCTTGCTGCAGAAAATCAGCCTATAGCCTTCACCACATTTCAACATCAAGAAGAGTACAAAAGGCCCTCACTACTGAGTGGGCCACCAGGCAGAATCAGAAGGAGAAAGGAGAAAAGTGAAGGTGTCAACAGTTTTACCTTACGGGGATCCACAATCATCAAGAGGCCAGAAAACTTGCTGCCTTGGGAAAATAGGCAGTGGGGACCTCCCCCAAAGTTCTAAGGAGCAACAGTGATTGGAGCCGTGGTCTTTTTCAAGTATTTCCTACATGCCTTAAAGTTTGAAATGATTAAATCGAGTTCTGTCACCTTGAGTTATGGTACTGGAGCACACTGACCAAGTTTATCTTGCATAAAGTGCAAGCAGGGTGCAACTCCTCTGAGGTCAAGATGGCAAACATTCATCAGCCTTATTTTGGGCATGGTATTAGGAGGCAGATCCTCACCGAAATGGACTGCCATGACTCTAACAAGGGATTCAGATATATCAGCACAGGTTAGGGTTGCAATGCATTACAAAAATATAGGGGAGTAAGAAAATCATACCATGAAATATCTAAATGGGAGCTCAGGTAGTCAAAGCAGGAGTTGCTCTGCCAACTATCATACACATGGTTGGAATCCACCAATTGCCGTGCAGAAGAGGGCAATCTTCTCCTGTGCCTCGGAAAGCCCACTGGAGGATCAGCTATGTTTCTGGCTCCAACTCGGTGGTAGCCAGTAGCAGTTAAGAAGCAGCTTAGTTGGTGGGGCAGCCTGTAGCCAGCTGTGATGTTAACCAAAAGACTGTGCCTCTGGTGCGTCTGATCCACCAGCAGCAACTCAGATGGGCAACCTCCTCTACTGAGCTTTTACAGCCTCCAAAAACTTGTGGTTTCAACTCAATCAACACTTAACTCTTCTCACTCCTGCCTCCCAAATATTTAATTGGCTAGCTCAAAGAAACCTGTGAGCTAATGTTGAAATCTTTGTTTTGTGCAAATTATCTTTCACCTTTGAAGCCTAGTTTAGTGCTACACTCTAACATCTGATTTGTTTTCCACAGTGAAAACCGTCACAGCAGCCCAAAATGCAGGTAAGAATTATAGTTCACCAATTTCAGATTAAATAATACACGTCAGAAACTGAAATTTACTATTAAAATTCCTTTGTCTTTTAAATAATTTATTTAAATAAGATATTTGAAGCAGTTTTAAAAAAAAAACAAGATTTATACTTTATTTCCTTGTAAAAATCTTTACACATGCAGACAAACCAGTGTTAAGAAAGTATTCACCATCATTTAAACAAATAACCACTTAAATAGAACAGTGTCTGCAATTTTATCTGTATAAAAATAAGATACATTTTTACAGGATTTAAGCTCCAGTTCTTATAGCAATAAACAATACACAACTATAAGTATAACTGAACCTGACCATGGTTTCCAATTACATACTGCTAGGGCATTTTTAATGTGCAAAAAAATTTAACATAGTTCTTTTTCCAAAGAAAATGTCCTCAGTGTTTCTAGAGACCTAGGGGGTTTTAAGAAATCAAATCCTCATCAGTTTTTTGTCAATGTTTTGATTATGAGTCCATACACCACACTGTAGAGAGGCAATCAACCAATGGAGCTGGCTCAAAAGGACAAAGTCAGCGCCTGTGCCTGCCGTGTCCTGAGCGGCTGCCCCCATGATGCTTGCCTTTATGGGACCTCTCGAAGGAGCGCGATCTTTCACGCCTGTCCCTATGATGTCCCCTTTCGTGCCTGTGTTTCTTGGCAGCATCTGAGTGATCCCGAGACTTGCTCTGAGATCGAGAACGAGACTTTTTCCTCTTATGTCCATGTCTATTTGAACTTTTTAACTCATCTCTGGCGTGCTTGGCCTTAAGGTGAGGAGACCCATGATTATGATGTCTTCGAGGGCTTTCACTGTGACTGCGGGACCTGCTTCTTGATCTTGAGCTGTACGTTCCCGATCGACTTCGCCTATTATTATAACTTGAATAAAAATTTGAGGTTTAGATTCAGTGTCTGCTAGCAAAAAAAAATTTTTGCTTGCTCTTAATAGGCTCAACATAAAACTACAGATCTTAAGACAAGTCAGAACGAAAGACTTTCTAAATCTCCCCACACCTCATTACCTCATCTATACCTACATTTTAGGTATACTCTTAAAAATGTACTTTTGAGTCTATATACCCCTGGCATTAGGTAGGCCCCCACTTCACAGAGACCCTCAACTAAGTTTCTGAAGACATAAATCTTCAAGGGAACGGACTGTCCTTTCTCCAGAGCAGCAGCAGCTGGTGGATTCAAACTGCTGACCTTTCAGTTAGTCAACCTATACAGTGTGCACTAAACACCACCAAGGCTCCTTGTAAAGCTCTATACAGGAGGGAAACTGGACTTACAACAGCTTTGAATACCCAGTGGTTCAGAGTTCTACTCTGACCTGTAAGTAATGCTATGAGTCAGAATATACTTGATGGCAACAGACAAGGTTTTAATAAAGTATTTCTATTTGATTACTGAATAGAATGGTAATGTCTTCAAATTAAAATTATATATATCAATACCATCATCTTGTAGTTAACCCTTATTCTTTCAAATAAAAGAATGTCATTAAAATTTATCACTCCCCCTAAGAAATCCCAACATACATGGGGGGAGGGGGAAATCCCTGTTTCAAACAGCCCAATACAAGCCAAACAATGAAAATAACCATTATTTTTAAAAGTATTAAGATTTAGACTTCAAATAAGACTTTAAAAAAAAATGGCCTAAAAAGTATGGCCAGACACTTACTGTCTTCTTGGAGAATGTGATCTAGAACGTGAGCGTGTTCTTGACCTTGATCGGCTTGCACTTCTACTATTTCTACTTCTCTTGCTGTCTTTTCTTACACTTCAAAAAAAAAAAAAACCCCAAAATATTCATTACATAACCTAGGGCTGGACAGAAAGCACTCAGTAGAGACCCCTGGGGAGGTGCTGAACTCACCCGTTGTAAGGGCTTTTGGACGCCTGCTGTCTGTCCTCCGGCTCTTTTCTGACTGTCTTCACACTGACAGAAACTGGAGACTTTTCCTCAGCTTTTACTTCTCTTGGTGATGCTTAAAAAAAAGTTAATTATCAGGTTTAACAATTTTAAAAACCCAGAACCTACTGCCATACAATGACTTCAAGTCATGGCAATGACTCCCATTACACAGATAAGCTGTTGAGCCGTTTAGGGTTTGTCAGATTTTTAAGGAAGCAGATCAATTTTCATCACCACTCAGAAGAGGAAAAATTGTTTCCAAACATAACAGTTCAATATTACTGTTTCTGTGAAGCCATTAAATTCTACCACTTTCTAGTCACACACTTTCTAGTTCCCAAATCATGTCAACTCTGAATAAGCCTTACATGGTTTAGAGGCTGGAGAAAATCCACCAAGAGTTGAAAGGGCTGGAGTTCCATCAGGATTCAATCCCTTTGCTTTTAATTTGGCTTCTTGTAAGGCTACTTTTCGTTTTTCCACTTCTTTTTCTAGCATTTCATAGTTTGGCTAAAAGAGAAAATGAAGTTAGTAGTCCATTCTCCCTTTACTAGTGTTTGTTCTTACCAGTAAAATATGAGCATTAGAAGAAACACCAGCCACTAAAAGGTAATAAAGGAGGTCAGAATTGCTTCCACTGTGGAAAGCTGGGCCACTTCAGTAGACAGTGTCACAGACGAGAGCCACAGATAGGCAAGGGAGTAG
>NW_006399965.1:1149152-1149796 GCF_000299155.1 Elephantulus edwardii | reverse complement strand
ACTGTTATAAAATGAGACTGACATCAGGGTTGAGGGAACACAGAGAACGAGGGGATGAATGGTTTCTATTGCATTGAAACAGATGAGGGAGAGAACTGTTTAAAAGGGATATATGATTGGGTATTATTGTCATGATAGAGTCCAGAATGAAGGCTGCAATGAAAGTGCTTTCTTTTACTTTTCAAGAACAGTGAATTGGCAGCAGATGGGGTGGGCAGGGAGAAAAGTGCAACAGTGAATGAATGGAAACCCTAAGCCTCTGTAAATTTTCATTAAATTTTAAAAAAAGACAAGGAAAGGTACTATATAATGACTAAAAGGCACAGTAGATCAAGTGTTAACCTTGATCAACATCTATGTGCAAAATGATAGACCTATTAAATACATAAAACAATGGTTAAGAGAACTGAAGAAAGAAGTAGACAGCAATGCAATACTGAAACTTTAACACATCACTCTATTCAAAGGATAGCTCAACTCAAAAGAAACTTAACAAAGATGCAGAAAATCTATGTACCAGCCAACTTGACCTTGTTGATGTATTCAGGGTACTGCATTCAACTAAAATTCAATTCACTTTCTTCTCAAAGTGTTCATAGTACATTTTCCAGAATTGATCATATTAAGACACAAAGCAAGCCTAA
>NW_006399965.1:1119742-1139037 GCF_000299155.1 Elephantulus edwardii | reverse complement strand
GAGTGATAGGGAATGGCAAAGGACACACTGACAAAGGAGATTAATCAGAACTGGCTTTGACAAGCACTGTGCCAATTGGACAATTAAAACAGACATGGGGGGGAAGAACGAAATGGGGAGGAGGGTAAAGAAAACAGTGCAACAATGAATGAATGAATGAATGAATGAGAACCCAAAATCTCTGTAAATGTTCATTAAGACTAATAAAATTTAATAATAATTTTTTAAAAAAAGGAAGAAGAAACACCAATTACCTTTTTTCTTGTATAAAGCCGAAGTGTTTCTATGCAGATTTCCTGGATCTCCTCTTCAGTGGTACCAAAAAGAAGAAACCAGTGGGGGCGCGTAGGCAGGGGAATCTAAATCACGTAAAGAGAATAGTTTCAAGGAATTTTCAATGGTTTCGTTAGAATAATAATTCTTGTGAATGATCCTACAGGAAAAAACCTGCTATAAACACCTACCTGAAGGGCTCGAGCTGCAAGGTAGATGCAAGCACATGCTATCGTCTCTGGTTGAAAGCGAACAAAAACATTGGTTCGAAGACTGTCATTCATGTAATTCCTACAAAATATTTCAACTGTAAGCTCATATGTATATAAACCAGTTCTGAATCTTACATATATTGGAGACTCAATCTACTTTATTCTTTTTTCTTCTCAGTCTAGCATAACAATTCTTAACTCAAAAATCAATTAGAGATAAGAATTCAACACTAGAACTATTAGTAAGCAAACCTTTTCATATCTATATAATAGAATTTCAAAAGCCAAGACAATGCTTTGTCAGTTTCAGAAATCATAAACCACTCCAACAATACTTCAAGCCATTAATTATTGACCATCTCTCCTTTATCCACAATTAAAAGCAGTGTCACCAAGTTCTTTAAAAAAAACTCAAAATAGTATAAAAGGGGCAAAAAAGGGCATTTTCAGTAAGCATCCATTAATTTACAGTTACATTACGAAAACTAAACTAATTCAGAAAATCTAGAGAAAGAAGCAAAGAGCAATAATACAAAGGTTTTGTTTACATACCTTTTTAACAATAAATAAAGTGTTAAAATATTTCACTTACTAAGTTGCTGGATACTTAGCAAACCCAGCAACAATTCTACTTTTCATACATCATTTCAAAGTTAAAATGATAAATTAAATGAGCTATTTTCTTGAAAAAATCCTTGCCTTTAAAAGCCACTGAAATGTGTTAACACAGAACATATATTTTAAAACATCATGCATTTTATCAAAGCAATTGTTAAAAAACTTTGTAATAGTTCTATGATTTACTTAGTTCAATATAAGCACGGCAAATGATAAAGTTAAGCTTTTCAAGAGCACAAGAGTGTCCTAACAATAACTGTGCTCCATTATTTTCACTTTAAATAAGCAGAACTCCAGATCATATTAACTATGTAGAAAGTTCAGTTTTGAAGTGTTTAAATAAAATCAGTATATTTTAAAACTGAAGTATTGCTTATTTCTATTAGTCCCTGAAGTAGCCTAGAAGCCATAAATTCATCCAGTATGCCCATTTTAAACTCTAAGTTGTAGTTTCCTTCTAAAACCCATGCTATGTATACCAAAATCAGAAATGTCAAACTCCTGATTTTTATAATTTCATTAATAATGGCTGAACAACAAATCTATCAAAAATAAACGATTCATTTTGATAGTTACAGGAATACATTAAATACACAGGCATGTTGAATATAGTTACTTCTAGAAACAAATATACAAATCCTTTTGACACCCCGACAGAACTAGAAGATGCTGCCAGATGGATATGGACCACTTCAGTGAATCTCGGATGAGAGCTTGCACTGGATTGGCTGGAGAGCAGGGCAGCCAATCAGGCCATCCTGAGGTCATGGGCTGAAGTGCAGAGGGCAGAGTTCTATGACTTACCATCATGGACTACCCTTTAATTAAAGAGTAGAAAAAAGAACAAAGTTAAATTGAGTTCTCCATTAAAAGTATTAAGACAAGCCAAGAAAACAGGAAGCAGAAATAAGCATTAATTACCTTTTGGTTAAAAAATAAAAAAATAAAAGCCCCAAAATAAACATCTCATTTTGGAAAGGGAAAATGAAACTTACTTTATTTCTGCTTCTGTTTTCCTGGCTAGGTAAGAAATGTAAAAAAGGAACTTACCAGGCAGTTTGAACCAGGGTTTGATTACGTTCACATTCTAAGACTTGTAAATACATAACAATGATCTGAAGGAAAAGGGGGAAAAAATCCATTTAGCATACTGGAGGCTCTTTCGGAGTACAGAAAATAAAGTAAATGGAAATGCTGCAACTTTTATTAACGGCACAGATAATTCAGGCCAACCTAAAATATACCAGAGTCAATGTAGGTTAAATTGGTTACTAGGATTCTTAGCAGTGATGTTTAGAATTATATTCCAAAATTCTACAGAATACAACATATTTAGTTAATTCCACTAAAACACACAACCGTTAATTTTCCAAATACTTTATTATGTGACCAATAATGTGGGAATTTTACTTATTTCTTTTACTAAAAGTGCCATTCATAAATTCAAATATCCTGTGAGGTATTTTAAGGACGTTATTAACAGATATAAACCTCATAACATCCAAGGTGGTAACTGTTAGACCATTAGAAATGAACAACATTTTTGCAATAAAACACCAAAGTCTGATAAATAAAAATTATATACAAAGAGTCTTCTCTCCACTTCTGTCAGGTCTTGCTGAAATCTGTATTATCACCATTCTAATTTTAATATCATAAAGATATGGAAATGAAGAGAGATTATCTATCAAGGGGCAGTGGCAGGTTTTGATCTTGAACAGTCTTATAACTACTGTGCTATTATTTACAGGAATCCATAAAAGCCAATCAAGACTGCTGGAAAATCCTCTCAGCTTCTTAATAATGGTTATATGAGCCTGGACAGCCACCACACAGTGTATTTACTGATTATCAAGTGTGAGGCATCGAGCTAGGTATTTGTGCAGAGGTATTATATCTCAAATACTAATCTCACCATCCTCATTATTTAGGCTAATCATAGAGGTAAAAACAAATTGTCTAAGGTGAAAGATAAAACAAAACTATATCTTTTGACTGGTTTTAGGAATAAACCTTGTATCCAAAAGATTTTTAAAATAAGGAAAGTACCCAAGGTTATCTTTTTTAAAAAGGTTATCTCATAATATAAATTCATGCAAAAATAATTTTCATGAAACTCCAATACTTATGTTAATTTCTGTATTTTATAACTCACCTTATGGGGATGCTTGACATGAACACAAAATCCCAACTCCTTTAGCACCCGCCTCTCCGCCTTGATAACTTGATTTTTGGTGTTAATGTAGTTCTGATCAAGGATCAGAGGGCTTGGAGTCCTAGTTTGTAAGAAATAAAATCAAAACTGTTTTGCACATCCAAAAATTTTTATTTGTGGCATCTCCATTTTCCCTTCCAACCAACTATTGGCAACAGAAACCAGCTTTTTAAACTCCTGCAAACAAGTTAAAGCATTAATCTTATGCTGTCCAAGTTATGCTAGTTAAACAGGTCAAATAAATATATAAATACATTCCTCAAGAAACTAACACAACACTCCAACAGGATTGGAAACTCCCAAAACCACGCAAATTATCTACGCAGATTTCTTCACACCAATGAGGTCTGAGGTATACATATATTCATTGAATGACAATTTGATTTCATTACCGTTAGTATAAACACCACCATTTCTGTTAACAGTAAGACCCTTTCAACTGACAAAAGCAACATGTTCCCCAAACCTCAAAAATCTCATTACGATTATAATGCTTTCTCATTCTGTAAATGCCAGCTCCAGTTTATGTCCCGAATGAAAATTAGGAAGAAAAAGGAAGGTATATTATACACTCCCACAGGTGAGCAATTTGTTTAAAATTAATTATTCTAAGAATCTACCTCTACTAAAAACTTTTCATATTAAAGATTTAGCTCATCTAGCAAAGGGAGACAAGAAGAAAAATTAAAAACACAATGTGATCTATAAAAAGAAAACAAAATCCCAACAGGCCTATATATCAGGGCATATTTGTAGTAATTATTAAGCAACATACTTTCATCTGTAGTGCAAAGAGAAAAGGGGAAGACCACAGAATCAGAACAAACAAGGTTTCCTGTTTCTTGAAAACTGCATGTTTAGTTAACACCTTGCCTTTAAGGTTTGTTTTGTTGTTGTTGGGCAAAGAAATATTTTAAGTCTAGCAATTAAAACAACTTTTCTCATGAAAAGTTTTCTACTAAAGTTAAGAATTGCTAAGAAAGGGAATTTCCATATTTAAAAAGTCTACGAAAATATTTTTAGAATCAAGCCTCAACCAAAAAAGAAAAAGTTCAGGCCACGTGTCTTTGAATCAACCAGGACTCCTCCTAGTGACCCGATGGGGCAGAGGAGAACTGAGTGTCCCCTGGAGTTTCCAAGGCACTACATTTTCACAAAAGTAGACTAGCCAATTTCTTTCCAGAGACAGAGACACTTGGGTGGGTTCAAATAACACATCTCTCAGCATTAGGTACTTTGTGCCATCAAAGTTCCTCAAACATCATCAAACAGTGCTGATTATTTAAAATACACTGATTATTTGCTAAAGATATGAATGCAACTTTAAGTCTCTTTCATTAATTTTCAGCCAAAGATGCACACCAGTTTTTTTACTCTGGGGCAGGTTAAGTCACAAAAAGGTTTACATGTTATTTCAACATGTTAATCAGGTCCAGAAATAAACTCCTATTTCTAAAACATCTATTCAAACATTAAGAAGTAATCTGAAGTTAACTACATTAACTAAACACATAAAGAAACTAGCTATATTTTTCTTATATTTAAAATAAAAATACAGTGCTTACCAGACTGTGTCAACACATTTGGACCCATATTATCAAATTACATTTTAAAAAAAAAATCCTAAAGTTGGCAGAAACAAGATGAAAAACAGCTTTTACTTATCAAAGCTTACAAATGGCCTGTCCACTCATATCATATTGTAGTCACTAAGTATAAGAAATAAGTAACCAGGTATGAGAAATGAGGCCATCAATTTTAGATGGACTACTTTCCAACACAAAAACAAAGTAATAAATACATTTTAGGAAGCCAAAAGAGAATTTAGAAAATATCAAACTCTCCAATGAGATCAGTTGTGCAGATACACATATAATCAACTTTCCAAGTTTATAATTCTAAGAAATAAGAAAAATATGCACGATCCATCTTTAACTGAGAAGCAGGTACAGATGGCTTCCTCCAATTGGTCTTAGGAGACTAACAGCTCTCCCGTCAGTTGTGCCAGCATCACGTGTAACTTTAACCCCTGCAGCCAGGCACTAACTGCAGTGTCAGAATTCCTAAGCGATATTATACAATCACAGATTTTTCCTTTTACGTGGATAAAATCAACATCTAATTTTCTAAGATTTTTTTTTTTTGCTCTTGCAGTAAACCAACTAAACAATTGTTTATATTATGGTTATGATCTGATCTCAAACCAGGCCTAATTATTAATTCTATCTACTCTGTAATTATTAATTTCCATCTACTCCTCTAACAATTATTTTTCTTATTGGTTTTGCCAAAATCTCATTATCAAAACAAATTAAGAAAATGAAACTCATTTTCTATAGCTCAACTAATATACAAACTTGTCTAGGCTTGCCATTGCCTCGCGAGACCTTAACTTTGTGTGCAGTTTCCGATCATTTATTTGGCTGAGTTTACCTCTCTGATAAAGGAATGTTAAATGAACATATAATTTACACTACCTTATAGTAATGATGTACCAGAAATTTAAATTAAGGGGGACGTGTCCCCATTAAGTCAGTGTAAAAACAAAACACCACAATTCGGGGAAAACAAAATCTCAGGGAAAGAGAATTCTTTACACTCCATGAATCGTTAAAATGTCTTCCTCTCCAATCAGGTAAAGCTTCCTATAAACCAGGTCAAAGCACCTAGAGGCTACAGCCTACATTTAAACATCTCTCCTGCCAAATGAAACCATCTATCCAAGGAAACTTATTCTTCCCTCCTCTTTGACACATTTTTCAGGCAAATTCGTGTGATACTTTAACATTTTGGTTTCAACAGGAAACCTTGGTGTCTGGTATTTTATTTTCTTGGAGTAGCTGTTTTTCCTTTAGTGGAATTGGTAGAATTCAAGTATAATGTGACAACAAAAAGGAGAAAACAGAATTAGAAGGCCCAAGCACAATTAATGTCAATGATGTGGTACAAGTACCAAGAAAATTTTGAGACAAATGGTCCAAGAAGAAGCTATAATCCCAACAGCTGCTATGATGTCAACACATGACCATCAAGAGATAGCTGATCAATTGGGGGAGAGCCCAAACCTTAATTCCTATATTCCTTATAAGCATTCATTATCTTTAAAAGTAGGAGTTTAAACTGTAAAGTATCAGTTTAACCTCAGGTCAAGGACCCAGCCATAGCAGCAGACTGCACAAGTGGCTGAACTTGTATTTCCTCTGTGATCCAGAGAGCACTCTATAATATACATCAGTGAGTTAGGCTTTGAAGATGTCAAAGCACCATCCCAAGTCTCAGAGTATGAACATGTGTTCGCTTAGAGGAAACTCAATTCACTTAGAATATGCAGCTTCCAAAAGCAAATATGTTAGAAACTACCGACACGAACAAGCACTCTTCCCCCGAAGTTTAACCACACAGTCTGTGTCAAGGCTGAGGTGAGAAGTCAAATGATTTGGGATGAGGCTTGAGCACTGGTCTCAACCCCGTAAGGTTCAAATGTCTAATGTGCAGCCAGTACTAAAAATCACTATCTTAATGCCATAGAAACAATGCTTCATTACCAAGGTCACACTGTAAATTAAATGTTATGCACAACCTAGATGAAAACACATTAAATTAAGGAAGACCAACAGGCTTTACCTAACTAAAACATATTAACAGTGCTCTCCAATGACACTAAATTCTACAAAGATAATAAGCTATAGTGCTAATAATAACTTGGACAGCAAAGACAAAAGCTTATAACAAGAAACAGGAGTTTTTCTAATCGGTTCACCAGTGGCCAACCTGTTAGTCCCCGATTCCAGTGACCTATTCTCAGAGCACTGGCTTCTCCTTGGGGATTTTCGATACTTCACTCACTGTTGCCATGACGACAGCTTCATCGCTATGTACCACTCCACATCACCCAGGCTTTGGTAAATGTAGCTGGTCGCTGTATAGTCGGTTGCAAGGGAAAAAAGAGTTGAAGTTAATAACATATACAGACTTTATGTCTGAGTAAACTTGTAAAATGCATAGAAACTTTTATATCCTGGTTTTTTTTTAAAAAAAAAAAGGATACCATGCAATTAACGCCTTTAAAATTTCATGCAATAATCACACTTCTAAGTTTGAGACAAAATCAATTTCTCTGTAATAATACCATAAAAAGCGCTGTAACATCAGATAGCAGTTAGATGGAGTATTTTAAATTCTAAGAATTGTATTGTAATGAAGACCTGATCTGACATCAAGGAAGTAAATTCTAGGTCTCAGAAAAAGGTCAAAGAAATCAGTATGTGTAATTACACTGTAATTGGGCTAACAGTTCAAAGAACACCACCAGAAAGCTATTTTCTTTGAAAATGAAGAAACCTATGACTGAAAATACTTTTTACTGGTCAGTTTAATTTTGTTTTATGCATCCCAAGGATCAGAGCTAGGTATCTAAAATACAAATTATTCTACTGAAAACCAAAATGAAATCTTCCTAATTTCCCATAGTTCCTCAAGAAGCTAAAAAATACCTCAAAATGCAATTTAAAAAATTACTGTCCCTGGATATGGTTAGAATTAATGGGACAAGACAAGACGGAGTGGAGGATAAAAACAGAACAACAAAACCAGTAAGGTATCTGGACAACAATGTTTTAGGCTTTCTGGACTACAGAAAGGACATTCTAACAATCTGTTGCCTCTGAGTAAATCCATCTCTGACAACTTAAAATATCCAACCAAGAGTAAATCCTACTTCCCAACATCCAATCCCCAACAACTTATTTTAATTTTATAACTGACTTTGTTCCAAACTCAGCACCAGTTTGTCTAGCTCACAATGTCTTAAAACACACATACACAACGAATGCCGAACAAGCAGATCCTTTTGCAGGATGTGCCAGAAATCACCTGCAGAGGCAGGAAGACCTACAAGGGACACTTCTTAAGTAGCTCTTCTTCACCTAGTAGTGAAGAGGTCCAAATGGTGCCACCACGCAGGTACAACACACCTATTAAAAAAACACCATTTCCATCTGGGTTGTTGTTTTTTAAAAAAAAAATAAGATGGAATGAACAGGCTTCATTTAAATGCAATCAAATTCACCATAGGAGATTTTCCTAACCCTCTTCCTGAAATTATCTGACCAAGACAAAAATACCAGCTTATCCCCTTTGACTTCAAACTTTTACCATTCAGCAGTCTTTTCAGATCCAGTATTATTCCATTCAGATCCAGTATCATTCGCTACACTATAGTTCAATGATGAGAATTCTACTAAAAGCCCACCTCAACTGACAAAAAACTAACTGGGACTTCATATTAAAAAACAAACAACTACACAGAACTTTGCCACAGTATTAACTTGAACTACATTGTTTAAACTTCAACCTTCAATCTTCCAGAGGAGAGAGGGGGGAGGGGGAAAATAACTTACAGAACATGCTCACACTTGAGCCCAATGTATTCTCATTCCCTTTATCAGAAGCCACAGGACTGGCTTCAAAGCCCTTAGGGATGTCCATAAACGCAACTGCCTCTACAAACTTTAGATAACTGGTTAATTAGTTTTCGTATCAATATTGTTCCTACGTCAGTTTTCCTTCGCAGCCATTATTAGCTTGAGAAGAAAGAATGTTTTGACTTGATGATAGGTACACAATACAAAGGTAGCAAGAGACCGCACGTTCAATAAAGCATTCTTACCTTTTTCCTCTTAACTGGCGAAGGTGATGAAACACATTAATCACATCTCTTATTCTTCTAGGTGCTTCTTCGATTTTTGATGCAAGATTAATACACGCCATAGCAACAATCTGGGGGAGAAAATACACCCCAGATGTTAATAAAAACCATCGTTAAAATCGCTGAGCTGTCAAGTTGAGAAAGAGAAAGCGGCCTCTCGTCTAGAGGTACTGCCGCACCCCGGGCTTCAATCCTAACACTGCGCTTTCCTTTTCCTCTTAGGTTTCGGATTTTGAATCCAGAGTCAAAACTCCATCTCTCGAGAGTTTTGCAAGATTCGGCTGCAAAGCCCCCCACGCTCGGGGCCCTCCTAACTCGGGGAGTCGGCGGTCGATCACCGCGGCCCGAGACCCGCATACAAAGGCCGGGGAACCACTCCCTTTCTGGGAGCAGCTCGCTGACACTCCGCACCCCCTTCCCCCACTTCCGGCGACAAACCGCCCCCGGATCCCCGCGCTTACCTCGAAACTGTGTTTGACAAAAGACTTGGAGTAGAAAAAGCGATGGAACAACACCTGCCCCGTTGCCATCGCCACCTGCAGACGAGGAGAGAACGGAAGAGCAGGTCAGGCGGGCAGCGCCGGGCGCCGCCGCCATCTTGGCCGCGTCCCCTCCCGCCGCCGTGTCCCCTCCCGGCCCTCGGCCGCCCCCGCGTCTCCTCCAGTCCCTCGGCCGCCGAGGACCCCGGGTCTCCTGTCCCCGCGATCCCCGCGTCCCCTCCCGCCGAGGACCCCAGGTCTCCTCTCCCCGCGTCCCCTCCGCCGGGGGCACTGACCTGCGGGAGCCGGAGGAGAATGCCCGCGGCCTGGATGAGCTCGCAGCCCAGGATGCGCAGGTCCGTCTCGCTGGGCAGGTCGAGCCCGTCCTGCATGGACGGGGTGGGCGAGAGCCGCTCCTCCGGAATCAGCGAGTGGTCGATAGTCAGCGAAACTTCCGAGTAGAGGCGGTCGCCGATCAGGATCCCCCCCGTCGTGGTGCTGGTGGTCGTCGTCCCGCAGCTGGAGCCCCCCGCGCTCGGCGCGGCCGTCGAGGCGGCGGCGGCGGCGGCATTAGCAGCCGAGGTCGGGTGAGGCCCGGACGCCATAATCCCAGCAGGCTGTACACACGCGCAACGCAGCCGGAACTCAGAAGGAGACTAAGCAGCGATCTCGGCGCGACGGAGATTCCGGTGACGGCCGCGTTCTAGGACGCCGCGTGCGCGTGCGCGCTGAAGTCAGCACGCCGGCCGACGCACGCCAGCTCCGCCCCCGCGGCGCGGTGGGTGGGCGCGGGGCCCGGCTGCGGCCGCTCGCGGGCTGTGTCGGTCGTCTCTGTGCGGCGCGGCGGGTGACCAGACTCCCGCCGCCCTCCAGGCCGCTTCTTCTAGAATATTCTAGTGTGAGAACACCATATCCTCTAGGTGGAATTAGTAAAATGTCCCGGAATGGGCAGTGTTAGCAGTCGATTTGGGAACACGCTTCCCTTTGTCCCACTTCTCGCCCTTTCCTCGCTTTTGGCTTTTGCGCCAGGCTGTTGTACGTGTACAAAGGGTCACGTCCGGCCACTTTAACCCCCGGCTGCCATGGCGCCGAGCCTTGGGGGGAAGGGGTGGGGACCAGGTACGGACGAGCTGCTAATTGCAACTGACCGACGAAGTGTTTGGAAAGGGCCGCTGTAGGATGTTGAGGAAACAGGAATGCGAATCCCCGAGGAGCGTGTGTTTCCCACGGTGTGGCGTGAACCCGCCAGGCCCGGGACAGCACAGCAGCTTTCAGTAATCTGCAAAATCCCTGCTGGCCCAAAATAGTATCAGGTCGAGGGCTCCACAGAAGGCTTGGATTAGGCCCTGGAGTCTGAAGTATTTGTGAAAGGGTGCAATCAGGCACTTTGCCCTCTGTGCTATTAGCTAGAAATGCCCAAATATGCCTTAAACATGTAGGAAAAGCTCTGTATTAGTCCAACAACTATAATCCAGAGTCGGAAGGAAAGACCTGGCGACCCTCCTGTTTATTCCAATCAGATTCCCCTACTTGAATCCTTGAGACTAGTTGGCAGGGGATGCAGAGGTACCTTTTAAGGTTTAATTTGTTAAGAAAGCCTTCTGAGATACTATCATTCTGGACTTTTTTTTTTTTAATTAATTTTAATGAAAGTTTACAGAGACTTAGGATTTCCAGTCATTGTTGCACCGTTCTGGACTTTTTTGAGGGCTACTTTCTTCACCTTTCCAGCCGGACTGCTTCCAATGAAACATCTGTCCCCAATATGCAGAAGAGATATTTAAAATACTGTAACAAACGTTTAAAAAAATCCTCAATTTATATAAAAATTTCATATCTGGTGTGCTAGGTTTTGGGTTTTGATAATCTGGTTATGTGAGATAGTATCACGGAAGAAAGGTGGGTATATGGTACAAAACTGAACTCTTAACTATTTTGGGGATTTCTTGTGAGTCTTAAGTTTTGTCTAAGCAAAAAGTAAAAACCAATTAATTGTTTCTTTGAAAAGTACCTTCAATGAAATCACATATTTCATAAGTAGAACAAGCATATGTTTCCATTCCACATAATTTTATATGGGCTTGCTTACAAAGTTCATACACATTATGTTTCAAAACAAAACCAAAAAAAAAAAAGAAACAACCAAAACCTTTTTATTGTGATGTAAGTGAAACTTGGCAGAGAAAGATGGGCAATCTACTCCTATGTAATTTCTAGCCTCTGAGAGCCTGTGGGAGGGTCAGCTATGAGACCAAGTCTAGGGTAAAAAGATAGTATCAAAGATATCAATGCCAAATTTCACCTGTGATTAACAACAAACAACAACATAATGGTTTGCTTACGAAGTTCGTATACATTGTGTTTCACACTTTTTTCCATTCACATTATGTTTCATAGAATAATTCCCATTCACTGTGTTTTATAAAATCAATCACCATAGGACTATGCCCACCATTACCTGGTCTCTTCAGATCCACACTGGATCCTTCCCATTTCCTTCACCTCCTCCCTTCACCCACCAAACTGCAGCCCTGTGGTTTCACCTCTACCCATCCTCACCCCTCCACTCCCACCCCATCCCTCTTTGGGTCCCTATACATATTTCACTAGTTATCCATAAAGTTTTCTCTTTATCATGCCACTCCAAAAATATCAATATTATCTCTAAACAAACAAATAAATATAAACCCAAAAGCTTTTTCCTGTGATTTAGGTGAAATTTGGCATTTTCGTAGTATACTGTGTCCCATTAATTGCCGTTGACATGGAACTGCCTCATAGCTGACCCTCCCACAGGCTCTTGGGCTGTAAATTGCATAGGAGTAGATTACCATCTTTCTCCTGCAGAGCAGAAGGGGGATTCAAATGCCCTGCCTTTGACTTGGTAGATTCCTGATTGTGGAGCTGTCCAAAGAGTTAAGTACTCAAAAGGTTGGTTGGTTGAACATATCCAGCAGCACCTTGACAGGTAGGATCCTCTTGACTCAGAACCCACTAGAAGGTAAGTAGAATTTTAGGTTCTTGCTGAAGCCAAAACAGTTCCCTAGCATGTAAGGAAGGAGTAGAGGGGACACTTATTCTCCAGTAATGAGTGTGCACCTCTGTACTTCTGATACCTTTCCCCAGGGCCCTGTCCCCCCACCTCCAGTATCTGGCAGTCATTTATAGAGAAGCAGTCCTCCCAGAGCAATTCCACAAGTTGTTCCCATTTCCCACTCCTCACTGTACTCCCTAATTATATCTAATACATGTGACTATTTTTTTTATTTTATTTTATTTTTTTACAGAGGTTTTGGATTTCCATTCATTCATTGCCGCAATATTCCCCCTGCCCACCCCTCCCCACCAGCTCGCTTCCCCCTCCGAAGAGAGAAAAAAAAAAAAAGAAAAAAAATTCCTTCATTAGTATACAATTCCCATGTCCCTTCCCCCCACCCCCCACCCCGAGTACAGTTCTCTATGCAACCTTAATTCTGGATTCCTGTGCTAACCATAATACTCAATCATATATCACTTCTAATCTGTTCTTTCCCTCATCTGTTTCAATACAATATACATAATTTATCCAATTTTTTCTGTCATACCCCCACCCTGATGTCAGACACATTCTACAACAGTGGCACCATGCAGTATTTGTCCCTTTGTGACTGAGATATTTCACTCAGCATAATGTCCTCCAGGGTCACCCACTTTGAATAATATTGCATGAGTTCCTTGTTTTTCAATGCTGCATATTATTCCATTGTTTGTTGATGGGCCCTTAGGCTGCTTCCAACTCTTTGCTATTGTAAACAAAGCTGAAATAAACATGGGTGTGTACATGTGACTATTTTTGCGGAAACTGAGCTGGTTAGCATTGTTGTTATGTAGGTCTCCTGTGACTCATAGCAATCTTATGTACAACAGCTCTGACATAGGCACTGTCCTGAGCCAGTTTCACTGATTCTACCTCTGTTGCCCTAGTTACTGTATCAATCCATCTCATTCAGGGTTTTCCCCTCCTGCACTGTCCCTCCACCCTTCCAAGCATGATCTCCTTCTTCAAGGATCCATCTCTCCTGCCCATGTGCCTAAAATAGTGAGACAGAGCTTCATAAATCCTTGCCTCCAAGGAGAGACTTGGGTTCACCCTCTCCATCTAGTTCACCTAGATGGGATTTTAGTTTTAATTTCACCTATTTGTTTTCTTGGTGGTCCATGTTATGTTCAAGACTCTTCTCCAGCACCACAACTCAAAGGCATCGATTCTTCTGTCATCCTTAGTTATTGTCCAGTTCTCTGATGTTTAGCAAGTAATTACAAAGACCATGCCTTGGATTAGGTGCACCTTAGTCTCTAGACTGACCTTGTTGCTTCTCAGTACTCGAGAGATCCTTGACAGCAGATTTCCCTGATGCAATTCTTTTGATTTCCTGAGTGCCAAGAGTGATTGTGGAGCTGAGCAAGCTGAAATTGTGAACAACCTCAATCTCATCTCCATCTGTCATGGTCCTGCCAGTTGGCCCAGTGGTGAGAATCTTTGTCTTCTTGATGTCGAGCCTCAATCCATATTGAAGACTACAGTCCTTGACAGCAAGTCCTTCAGTTTCTCCTCAGTTTCAGCAAGCAAGATTGTGTCATCTGCATAATATAGATTGTTAATGAATCTTCCTCCAATCCTGATGCCACATTCCTGCTCATAAAGCCCATTAGTTCATCTAGGTGGGATTTTTAGTTTTAATTTCACTTTTTTTAAAAAGTCACAACTATCCAGTGGTTGGAGAGCATTGGTGTTAATGGCTGTAAGTAAGATTGTGTAGAGCCAATGGGAACATTAAAAAAAAAAGTTGATGCACCAAAGTGTGGAAATTACACAGTATCATGAATGTCACATGCAAGTAAAATTTTGCTGAAGATTGTTTTTTAAAGGCAACAGTACATTGACAGAAAACTGCAAAAACTTCACGCTTCGTTCAGAAGAGGTGTTGGCATGAGGAATATCATTGTTATGTCAGATGGATCTTGGCTGAAAGAATACCAGAAAGTTGTATATTTGTATTTTAATGACTCCGCAATAGCATTTGACTCTGTGGATTATAACAAATTGTAGCTAACAGAATAAAGGCTATCTCTGAACCCTTAATGATGCTATCAAAAACCTAGACATAGACAAGGATACTGTTGTTTGAAGAGAAAAATAAAGCACTGCGTGGTTTAAAATTAGGCAAAGTGTGCAGTAGGATTGTAGCCTTTCTTCATACCTTTTTACTCTATACTGAACAAATAATTCGAGAAGCTAGACTATATAAAGAAGACCACCCTCAGGATGATCAGTTTTCAGCATGAACGGCATCCTAACATCAAGAACACAAAAATCCACCACTGGACCCATAGGCAACATCATTGACAGAAGGAGAAAGGATTGAAGCTGTCAATGATTTCATTTTACTTGATCTGCAGTTAACACCAATGGTAGCAGAACTTAAGCAATAAAAAGATGTGTTCCACTGGAAGATCTTTGGTCAAGGACCTCTTTAAATTACTAAAGAACAATAAAGTAATTTTAAAAACTAATTTCGCCTAATCTAAGCCATGGTATTTTCAAGATGCAAAGTCTCCTTTCATGCTGTTTATAGCCTCTCAAAACCAGCTGGAGTATCAGCTATGAATTGGTTCCAACTTGACAGCATATAATAACAATTTATTCATCTGAACGTTGGACAGTGAAGATGACAGAAGAAGATACAGTGTTAGCAAAGAGTACTGAATATTTCACAGATTGCCAAAAGAACAAATAAGTCTGTCTTGGAGAGAGTACAACCAGAGTGCTTCTTAAAGGTAAGGATAGTGAAACCATCTCATATACTTTGGGTAGGTTATCAGGACGGACCAGTCCATGGAAAAGACATCATGCTGGAAAAGGTGGAGGGTCAGCAAAAGAGAAGACCCTCAACCAGATGGGAGTGACAGAGTGACTGCAGCAATAGGCTCAAGTATGTCAGAGATGGTGAGGATGGCACAAAAAAAAATATTTCGCTCATAGGGACCTAACAACAACATATGCATATATGTTTATCATATATAAAAATTTGCAGAATGTAGTTTCAGAACATTTATTTTCAGTTGTTCACTAAAGTATGCCTAATCCAGGCCATGGTCTTCATAATTACTTGCTATCCATCAGAGAGCTGGAAAGTGACTAAGGATGACAGAAGAAGGATCAATGCCTTTGAGTTGTGGTGCTACAGAAGAGTCTTGAACGGACCATGGGCTGCCAAGAAAACAAATAGGTCTGTCTTGGAGAGGGTAAAACCAAGTTTCTCCTTGGAGACTAGGATTTTGAAGCTCCATCTCACATACTCTGGGCACATGGTGAGGAAAGACTGGTCCTTGAAGAAGGACATCATGTTTGGGAGGGTGGAGGGACAGAGCAGGATAGGAAGACCCCAGATGAGATAAGACTGATACAGTAAAGTGCAATGTGGGTTGGTGTGTCAGAATTAGTGAGACTGGGTCAGGACAGCATAGATTTTAGAGCTGCTGTACATGGGGTCACTGAGTCACAGGCCACTCAATGGCACCTAAAAATAAGAACACTTATAATTTATTTATAAATTATAACGGAGCACTGGTGGCTTAGTGGCAAAAAAGCTGCACTGCAATCCCGAAGGCATGTGGTTCAAGTTCACCAGCTGCTCCATAGGAGAAGAATGGACAGTCTCCTCCTGTATGATTAACTGCCTCTGAAAACCACTGTAGGGTCTGGTAGGAACTGTTTCTGACTAGGCTGCACGCACCACCACCACCACTATAATTTAGGTTAAAGGAAATGAAGTGTAAATCCCCACTAGCAGGAACTATACTCATAACACAGGGAATGATACACACAAGGAAGAATGCTAATGAGGTGACTAATAAGTGAAAAAGCAGTTGGAGAAGTGATGTCATGGTTAATGCCTGAAGGTACCTTATAACCTGAAGACGTTGCTGATCAAGTTTCTGTTTACAACAGAAAGCCTATAGGATGTGACTTAACTATGAGATGTTCATATAGGAACATGACTCAATTTTATTTAGCCCTCTGGCAGTTTTACTGCCCCACAAGCTCTCTGCATTTAAGTCTAGGTGCTGAAATAATTTGAAGATGAATCATCCTGAAATTATTGCCTCATGATTGACACATAAGCGTACATAGTGCTTGAATAAACTCTATACTATTAATTTAGCTAACTCATAGCTGACCCTCCAGTGAGTTTCTAAGGCTGTAAATCACACAGGAGGAGATTGCCCATCTTTCTCCCTCAGAGCTGCTGTTGGATTCGAATCACCAGAGTGGGGCAGCCTTGGGGTGAACAGAGTCATTCTCCATGGACTACAGCGCCAGCGTTCTGATACAATGAATATGGTGTTAATGTGTTGTCGAGTCACCTGTAACTCATAGTGATCCTATACACAGTAGCTCTGAACCCTGCCCTGTCCTGAGCCTGTCCCACTGTCTCTGACACACTTAACCCCATTATCTCTGGTGTTGTGTCGCTTCATCTCATCCGGGGTCTCCCCTGCTTGTGCTGTGCCTCCACCCTTCCAAGCATGATAGTAGACACTGAATGAGAACTTGTAGGCTTAATCACATGCTTTTCTCCTAGTACTTGCATAGTTAACCTGGTCTTACCCATTCTTTCCACCCTGTAGCCAATCTCATCTTCAAGTATAACTTCTACCATCACAGTCCTTTCTTCTTAGATGCTGGTCTCTCCTCTTTACAGCCCTTTGTAGCAGATCAGGCAAGCTTCCACTTGGCATTTATTTATTTTCTGTGTCATTGTTACAGGGTGCTAGCCCACAGCCTCCGCTCCATCCAGACATGGGCTTTAGAGCAGGACACCTGCCAGAAGGTCTAAAATCGCTAGTGGCTGGAGGAAGATAGCCCACAGAAAGCACAGTGTTCTGTCGTCTGGGCACGGTGAAGGCTCTGTGACAGTGTGTGGAGATCTGTCCAGAAACTGACCATATGTGCCTGACAGGTAAGGCTAGTGCCAAGTTTGTAACCTGAACTGCAAAGCCAACAAAACTGCTAATTAGCTGTTATGTTTAGAGTTAGAAAAGGATATTATTAACTAGTTGAAAATACGCTTTTACAAACAAGCAAACTAAGGTCCCCAACAAGGCCCAAAGAGGAAGTTGCAAATAAGTAGTTGTAGTTAGATGCCATTGAGTCAATTAAGATTCAGATTCACCCTTTGAACCACACATCTGACCCTGCCCTGTCCTATACAGGCCTCATCAGCTCTGACACACTTGAGTCCATTGTTGCAGTCACTGTGTGTCACCCCACCTCCCTCAGGATCTTCCTCTCTGTCTCTGACCTTTCCAAACATGATGACCTTTTCAAAGGACAGGCCCCTACTAACCGCATGCCCAAACCAGGCGATACAAAGCTTCAGCGTCCTCACCTCCAAGAAGCATTCTAGTAGCACTTTCTCCAAGACATACTTGTTTATTCTCTTGGCAGTCCGTGGGATATTTGGTCCTCTTCTCCAACACTTCTGTCATCTTTATTCATTGTCCAGTACACATAGCAAGTAATTGGAAAGATGATGGCTTGAATCAGTGTACCTTAGTTTTTAAACTGACATCATTGTTTCTTATCCCTTGCAGAGGTCCTTGACAGCAGTTTTCCCCATGCAACACATCTTTTGATTTCTTGACTGCTTGTACCAAGGGAGTTGATTAAGAACAGTAGATATTCAATAAATATCTACTTTTTGCATATAATTCTGTTAAGGCAGCCTTGGATGGCTTAGTTCTTTATGATATTTTATGCCAAATAGTCTTGGATTTAGTAAGCAATTCAAGAGTAAGTGGAAAGCTTGTCCCCAAAAGAGATGTTATCCAGGGTGAAATTGATAGCCTAAATAATGGCCCCATAAAAGTGCCCAGAGGAGGCCTGCTGGTAGAACAGTTAAATGTTGGGCTGCTAACTCTAAGGTTGGCAGTTTGAACTCACTAGCTTTCCTATGAGAGAAAAAGTGGAGTCTCTTTCTATTACCTTCCATTAAGATTTACAACCTCAGAAACAGGAGGGCTGCTGTGAATTGGAACAGACTTGAAGGCAGTGCTTCTTGTTTGGTTTTAGCAGTAGTTGTTAAAAAGTACTAATCTCTGGAAACTTAAGTATTACCTTCCCTGGTGGACTACACAGGAATCATATTGATTACATCTGTGGAAAGAATCATCGGAGAAGCCCTCTCGCTATCAGGTATGAAACTAGGCCAAGTGCTGACTGTGGAACAAACTATCAACTACTCATATACAAGTTCAAACTGAAGCTAAAGGAAATGAAAACAAAATCACAAGAACCAAAATTTGACCTTGAGTCTTTTCCACCTAAACTTTAAAACCATCTCTAGAACAAGTTTGAGATCTTGAACACTGATAAGCAATGACCAAATGAGTATATCATCTATGAAGAATGTAGAAGGTCATTTCAAAGACAGAGAAGGAAGAAATTACCAAAATGGATGTGAGAAGAGAGTCTGAATATTGCACTAGAGGACGACGAAGCTAAAACAAAGAGAAGAAATCAGGTCGTTGTGGAGCTAAATAGAAAATTTCAAAGGGCAACTTGGGAAGACAAAGCAATCCAAAGTCTCTGTGAACATTCATTAAAATTAATAATTTTAAAAAAATAAGTTGTTGTTGTTATGTGCTGTCGAGTTGTTTGCGACTCATAGTGACCCTATGCACAACAGCCCTAAACCCTGCTCTGTCCTGTGCCAATCTCATTGCCTCTGACACACTCATCCCGATTA
>NW_006399965.1:1108991-1117927 GCF_000299155.1 Elephantulus edwardii | reverse complement strand
GCTACACTTGAAGAGGCTATGGATAGAATAATGAATGAGACAGGAAGCATCAAATGAAGATGGAAGGCATACATAGAGTCACTGTACCAAAAAAAAAAGGCTGACACTGAAGAGAAGAATTTCGTGAAACAACATATGATCAAGGCAATGGTGATGAAGGAGGAAGTTCAAGCTGCTCTGAAGGAATTGGCAAAAAAGGCCCTAGGAATTGATAGAATACAAATTGACATATTTCAATAAACAAATGCAGCCCTGGACATGCTAACTATGTTGTACCAAGAAATCTGGAGGACAACTACCTGTCCAACTGACTAGAAGAGATCCATATTCATTCCCATACCCAGAAAAGAGGATCCAACAGAATGTGGAAATTACCAAACAGTATCACTAATATCACTTGACTGTGTGGATCACAACAAATCGTGACTAACCTTGAGGAAAATGGAAATCCCAGAACACATGATTGTATTTATGTAAAACTTATACTTGAACAAGGAAGCAGTCCTTAAAACAGAGCAAGGAAACACTACATGGTTCAAAATCAGAAAAGGTGTGCAACAGGGATGCATCTTGTCTCCACACCTTTTCAATCTATATGCAGAACAGATCAGGGTGGAGGGACAGCACAGAAGAGGAAGACCCCAGATGAGATGGATTGATAGAGTAACGAGGTCAATGGTGTGTTGGAATCAGTGAGACTGGCTCAGGACAGAGCAATCTTCAGAGCAGCTGTACAGAGGGTCACTATTACAGGTGTCTCAACAACATGTAACAACGTTACTAATATCACACGCATACAAAATCCTGCTGAAGATTATGAAAAAAATAGCTGGATCATGGATATCATGAATATTGACAGAGAACTACCAGGAATACGAGTTGGGTTTGTTATGAGTCGCAGGTGACTCAACAGCTTTGTTGACATATTTCAACAGATGCTGCCCTGAATGCACTCACCAAGTTGTGCCACGAAATCTGGAAGACAACCACCTGGCCAACTTACTGGAACAGATTCCATATTTGTTCCCATTCCAAAGAAAGGTAATCCAACAAAGTGTGGAAATTATTGAACAATATCATTAATATAATATGCAAATCAGGACTCCTCAAACTTTGGTGCCGGAACCATTCTCCCAACCTGGTATGAAATGATACTTTTGTGAAATTCAGTATAAATGAATTACTAATAAAATACATTAAAAAGTTGCTTATGATTAGATTTAACAGACTTAAATTACTCTAATTGCTATAGCTCCATGACAAGAGTTTATTTTGATTACTTGCTATAAAAGTTTCTTAATTTTTCTTTTCAGTGTCTATACTTATTGCGAGTTCAGAGATTTGTGCCAGCCCATGGCTCACACAGTGAGCACCATTATTATTATTATTTACTGTCAATATATGTTACTTGTGTAATTACAACTAATAATTCTGAAAAATCCAAGAGGTCGTGGCACTAGGGACATCATAGCCAATGTCAGATGGATCTTGGCTGAAAGCAGAGAGTACCAGAAGAATGTCCATTTATGTTTTATTGACTATACAAAGATATTTTACTGTATGGATCACAAGAAATTGTGGCTAACATTGAGAAGAATAGAAATTCCAGAACACTTGATTGTGCTTACATGAAATCTACACTTAGACCAGGGAGCAGTCATCAGAATGTAGGAAGGAAATGCTGCATAGTTCAAAATAAAGATAGCAATTGCATCAGGAATGTGTCCTTTTTCGTTTCCAATCTATACTAGGAACAGATCATTCTGGACTTTATGAGGAGGAATGTTGCATCAGGATTGGAGAAAGATCCATCAACAACCTGCATAATGCAGATGATACAACCTTGTTTGTTGAAACTGAAGAAGATCTGAAGAGTTTACTGCAGAAGGTCAAGGACTACAGTCTTCAATATGGATTGCATCTCAACGTAAAGAAAACAAAGATTCTCACCACCGGTCCAATTGGCAGCTTCATGATAGATGGAAAAAAGATTGAGATTGTCAACAATTTCATCTTTCTCAAATCCACAATCAACACTCTTGGCATCAGCTGTCAGGAAATCATAAAATGAGTTCTTTAAGAAAGTCTGCTGCCAGAGACCCCTCCAAAGTGCTAAAGAGAAAAGATTTCAGTCTGAAACTAAAGTACACCTGATCCAAGCCACTGTCTTTGCTATTACTTGCTATGCATCAGAGATTTGAACAGTGACTAAAGATGACAGAGCAATGCCTTTGAGCTGTGGTGCTAGAGAAGAGTATTGAGTATAACATGGACTGCTAGGAGAACAAACAAGTTCATCCTGGAGAGGGTGAAGCCAGTCTGCTCCTTGGAGGCAAGGATTTTGAAAGTCCATCTCACATATTTCTGGCATGTTTCCAGGAGAGACCAGCCCTTGGAGAAAGATATCATGCTTGAAAGGGTGGAGGGACAGAGCAGGAGAGGAAGACTCTGGATGAGATGGACTGATACTGTGACTGCTGTAATGGGGGCAGATGTGTCAGCAGAGACTGTGAGATGGCTCAGGATAGGACAGGATTCAGAGTCACCTTGAGTCATAGTCGACTTGATGGCACAGAACAACAACAACAACGTGGCCTGGCAAAAAGAAGGCAGAGGGAAATTTGACAGAGATGCACTAAAACCTTATGCTGCTCAATTGAAGATGGTTTTACAGTCTATATTGTTTAATTTGACATTATTGCTGTTGGCAGTAGGAGTTCAGACCTAAGAGTTGCCCTGGCTATTCAAACAATAGTGTAAGTTTCCTAGGCATCCTTTAACCTGATTGCTCAGATATAGTTGCCTAAATTACGGACAATAGTGAAAGTTGCCCATGTAAAATATTTGACATGATTTAATTGTAAAACTGTTATACTGGGCACTGAGGATTTATGATCAAATCATCCTGACATTAAAAACTTAGAAATGACTTGAAGAAGTCACTGTGAGTGACAGAGGCTGATAACTACCTACCTCGAGCATCACAGGACATCTGGCAAGCATCACAGGATGAGATATCACAGGACAGATATCCTCCGACCCCTGGACACTTCTCTCCCAGACCTTTCCCACATTCCTTTCCCCTTTGGCCACTCCCTTAAAAGGCCTGGCTTGATCCTGAGATGCCAGACATCTGTCTCTAAGGCATGGACGAGGCCACTTTTTCCTCAAGTCTTATCTGAATAAAGTGCTTTTAAAAGTATTACTACTCAGTTGATTCATGGTGACAGGCAGCCAGACTTATTCCCCCGGTTCCATGTCATTCTCTCTCTGTTAGACTCTGGGACTCTGTAGCAAGTTGAGACGCCAATCTAAACAGCTCATTGTGTCTCTGGCTGCTCAAGTCCAATATTTTGCTCTGGAAAAATATTACCATTGGGTGTTTTGCCTTTTATCTTATGTGAAACATCTCAATCTCAGTGCTGTTCAGTTGATTCTAACTCATAGCAAGCCCCTATCATCTGTACCCCAACTGTCAGAAAGAGGAGGCTCTGGGCATTAGTACTGAAATTCACTAAGCACTGTACTCTCTGAACTGCCTCTTTCCCCTGAGTCTAAGTAACGTCCTCTTCTTCCCAGTAAGGGTGGTCTTTGGTACATAGTGACACCATGTGGACCTATTGTCATTGGCCATCAAGTTGGCTCTGCCCACCTCGTGACAATTCTGCTTGCACTGAGACAAATGTCGCCTGTTGCTGTGCCATCTTCGTGGCCACTGGGAACTAGAGTCCATTGCTGTGCCCACTGTGTTTTGAGTGCCTCCCAAGCTAGGGCACTCATCTGCTAGCTCTGCATCAGATAATAGTCTGTTGTGGTCCATTGGGTTTCCATTGCCTAATTTTTGGAAGTGGATCACCAGGTCTTTCCTCCTCATTTGTCTTAGTCTAGAAGCTGAAACCTGTCTCTCTCCATTTGAAACAGCTTTGCAAGACCAGTGACTGCACCATCAGTGGCATATCTCCGAACAGCACAGCACCATGCAAGCCACCACAATACAAGAAACTGACAGACTGATGATACAAGAAACTGATACCAATGGAGATATCCAGAATGCTATGCAGTCATGAGATTGTTGTGACTGCAGATTGGGGAACACAGGCAGGTGAGAAGGGCCTTTCTAGCTTCACTTTGGATTGTTTTCTAACTCAGTACTTCTCAAACTTTGGTGCAGAAACAGTTCTCCCAACCTGGTGTGAAATGATACTTTTGTGAAATCCAGTATAATTACTAATAAAATACATTAGAAGTTCCTCATGATTAGATTTAACAGACGTAAATTATTCTAATTGCTAAAGCTCCATGACATGAGTTTATTTTGGTTACTTGCTGTAAAAGTTTCTTAATTTTTCTTTTCAGTGTCAATACTTACCACAAGTTCAGAGATTGGTGCTAGCCCAGGGCTCATGCAGTGAGTGGCATTATCATTTATAGTCAACATATGTTACTTTTGCGTGATTGCAATTAATTATTCTGAAAAATCCAAGTCGGTTGGAAGATAATAAAAATAGATGCAAGGTACAACTTCTAATTAGAATAATTAGTTTTATTGATGACCAAATAGACGTGGCATAAAGGAAGTGGTATGTGATCTGAATTTTGAAGGCTATGCAGACATTGGTCAGGAGGAGAAGTGAGGGAAGCATTTTAGGCAGAGGGGAACAGGACTCAAGTGGTGGCGAGGGGCTATGAGATTACCTGGTGTGCTGAGATTCACAGCCTGTTTTACCTTGCCTGGCAGTATGCCTTCTCCTTTCTCAAAATATATGGTTTGAACAGACTGACTTCTTCTCCACCTTGTGAATCAATAAGTATCTCTCCTTCCCTTTGACCTCTCACAGTACGTTTGCTGGAACCATAATCAAAGAAGAGGTAGAAAGGGGCTGTTTCTTTGCCATGACTGACAGAGCTTGTAAACCTAGAGATACAGGCCGCCATTTTATCACAGGAGAGAACTTGCCAGAGAATGGAGCCAACACAGAAAGGAGTTCAGAGACAGAAACCAAATCCAGAGCCCTGAATACGTCCTGTGTAGCTGTACCCTGGGTTCTGCCACAGGGTTTTCAGTTATGCAACTCATTGTTTCTTCTTTTACTTACTTAATCTTAAACCCTATTTTAAAAGAAAGGATTTTGTGGTGTCTAGAATGTGTTTGTGTGTGTGTATGTGGGTAGGTGGGTGTTAATGTTTTCAGAGGTGGGAAGGTCTAGAAAACAATCTTCATTTCAAGAGATCTCTAGGATGTATAAAGCAGAAACTCTAATATCAAGAACTTGTAGTTTCTAAAAATTTTCTTCTTGCCTTGTTCTTTGTTTTGGGATTGTTGTTCTTGTTGTTATTCCCTTTAATGAGGACAGAACTTGAAAAAAAGGAAAGGAGGGCCAGGGAACTGATTATTAAGACTGGAGGCTTGAGGATACCGAAACAGTCCCAGATAATAAAAATAAAAAAGACCTATTAAGTCCTTGTTGATGTTTTTGTTGTTATGTGGTGTTGAGTCATCTATGACTCATAATAACCCTATGTACAATAACTCTGAAGCCTGACCTGTCCTGAGCCAGTCTCACTGGCTCCGACACACCTACCCCCATTGCCCAAGTTATCGTATCAAACCATCTCATCCAGGGTCCTCTCTTGCGCTGTCCCGCCAACTTTTCAAGCATGATGTCCTTCTCCAAGGACTGGCCTCTCCTGGCCACATGCCCTAAGTATGTGAGACAGAGCTTCAGAATCTTAGGCTTCAAAGAGAAACTTGGTTTCACTCTCTCCAAGACAGACCTATTTATTTTCTTGGTAGTCCATGGTATGTTCAAAACTCTTCTCCAGCACCACAACTCAAAGGCATCAATTCCCCTTCTGTCATCCCTAGTCATTGTCCAGCTTTCTTATGCATAGTAGGTAATTGCGAAGACTGTGGCCTGGATCAGGTGCACTTTAGCCTCCAGACTAACATCATTGCTCTCCAGTGCTCTGGAGAGGTCTCTGATAGCAGACTTTCCCCAATGCAATTTGTCTTTTAATTTCCTGGCTTCTGGTATCAAGAGTGTTGATTGTGGAGTGAAGCAAAGTTAAGTTAACAATATCAATCTCTTCACCATCTATTATGACGCTGTCAATGGCCTAGTGGTGAGAGTCTGTTTTCTTTCTTTTTTCTTTTTGAGAGTCTGTTTTCTTGATGAGCTACAGTCCATTTTTAAGGCTGCAATCCTTGACCTTCTCCAGCAAATGCCTTAAAGCTTCCACAGTTTCAGCAAGCAAAGTTGTGTCATCTGTGTAACACAGGTTGTTGATGAATATCCCTGCAGTTCTGATGCCATGTTCCTCCTCATAGAGCCCAGCCTACTGGATGATCTGTTTTGCACATAGATTGAAAAGATACAGAGATAGGACACATTGTGCTTTACACCCTTCTTGATTTTAAACCATGCAGTTTTTCCTTGCTGTGTTCTGACCACTACCTCCTGGTCCAAGTAGAGGTTTCACATAAGCAAAATCAAGTATTCTGGGATTACCGTTATTCTTAAGGCTAACCAGAGTTGTTGTGATCCACACAGTCAAGTGCCTTTGCATAGTCAATGAAACACATTCCTCTGGTACTCTCTGCTTTCAGAAAAGTAGTCATCTAACACTAGCTAAAATATCCCTAGTACCATGGCCTCTTTTAGACCTAGCCTACCTACACTTCAGGCAGTTCTCTACTGATGTGCTGTTCCCATCATTTTTGGATAATTCTCACCAGCATCTTGCTTGCATGTGTTATTAATGATATTGTTCAATAATTTCCGCACTCTGGTGTGTCACCTTTCTTTGGAATGGGAACAAATGTGGATCTGTTTCAGTAAGTTGGCCAGGTGGTTGTCTTCCAGATTTCTTGACACAACTTTGTGAGTACAGTCAGGGCAGTGTCTGTTTATTGAAATATGTCAATTGGTATGCCGCCAATTCCTGGGGCCTTGTTTTTTGCCAATTCCTTCAGAGCAGCTTGAATTTCTTCCTTCATCACCACAGGTTCTTGCTCATATATTATTTCATGAAATTCTTCTGTGTTAGCCAATTCCTTTTGATACAGTGACTCTGTATACTCCTTTTATCTTCTTATAAATAGAATATAAAATTCTGTATTTTAAATACTCCTTTATCACAACAATTACCTTAAGTTCTAATAATAACACAATGAATACATTCACTACTCAGAGTCATTAATTGATAATATTTTGTCACATCTGGTTTATGTTCTTACTAGTATGTATTTTCTGTTCTCCCTTTAAACTACTTAAGATCTAATTGCAGATACTATGACACTAACATATCTCATCATGTGAATTGTGAGAACAGGAACACATTATATAATCACAATATAATTATACACAGGAAATTTTAGATTGCTACGTGTCTAAGAAGCTCTGGTGGCACAGTGGTTAAGTGCTTGGCCAGTAACTGAAAGGTTGGCAGTTAAAGCCCCCCCCCCCCTTCTGGCTTTGAAGGAGAGAGTTGTGGTAGTGTGCCCCTAAAGATTCCAGCCAGGACGTGATGGGGCAGGTCCACTCGTCACACAGGGTCCCAGGAGCTCCAGCAGCACAGTCTGTAGGGAGGTGCACAGCTAACTCAAAGGCCAGTTTCTTCTCATCTGTGGTGACTGAAGCCCTAAGATCTGAGCAAGGTCATGGCCGCACTTCTTCAGTCCAGGGTGTGTCAAGGGTGTGTTTCTGATTGCAGACCAGGTGGGGCATAGTCCACAGGCTCCAGGAAGAGTGCTCTGAGAGTGGCGGCCTCCAAATAGGACTCTGGGTGTGGCCTGCAGGAAAGATTCTGCTGGGGGAGGGGCACTGCTCACCACCTGCTGAGTAGTGAGGGTGGTGTGGGCACAGGGCAGCCGGGGTCAAGCGGGAAGACTGGCTCTCCTGATCTGTGTGAATAGCCCTGCTGCCACAGCCCCCACCTTGGAGTCCCTGGTTCCCAGACTCCGTGGAAAGCTGTCCGAGGCTGTGCGGAGTAGAATATCCATGCACAGTGTGAGCATCCACAGGCCGTATAGTCCTGACAGGAGCTCATCTCCAGGAGTTCCCCCCTAGTCAGGAAATAAAGAGATGCCTTACATTCGAAAAAATCTGCCGCCAAGGACCTCTCCGATGTGCAGAAGAGCAATGATGTCTGTTTAAAGACTTAGGTGAATTCGAACCAAGCTATGGTTTATTTTAATTGCTTACTACTGTATATCTAGCTGAAAGTTGAAAATAAATAAGGATGGCAGAATACTCAATGCCTTTGAATTGTGGCACTGGAGAAGAATACTGAATACCCCATGGACGGCCAAAAGAACAAAGAAGTCTGTCATGGGGGAAGGGCAACCAGGGAGCTCCTAAGAGGCTAGAACGGTGAGACTTGATCTCACAGACTTCAGACATGTTGCCAAGGTGGAGCAGTCCTTAGAAGAAGACATCATGCTGGAAAGAGTGGGATAGCAGAGAAAGAAGCCCCTCAGCTGTACCAATGGACTCAAGCATCTTCGAGATCTTGAGGATGGTGCAGGACAGGGCAGGCATCAGAGCTGTTGTTCATTGGTTGCTAATGGTTGTAGGACACTCGATGGCACCTAACAACATGGGTTAATTTGATCATTTTGTTATTGTAGTTCCCATTAGAGGTCTCCATTGTAAAAGGACTTTTACTCTCATAATTAGCAACGACGTCAGGCTGGAGACCAAGGTGAGCCTAATCCAGGCTATATATGTTGTTGTTGTTGTTTGTTGTTATGTGCCTTTGAGTCATCTGCGACTCATAGCGACCCCATGTACAACAGCCCTAAACCCTGCTCTATCCTGTGCCAATCCCATTGCCTCTGACACACCCATCCCGAGTACCCCAGTCACTGAATCAATCCACCTCATAGAGGGTCTTCCCCTCCTGCGCTGTCCCTCTACTCTGCCCAGCATGATGTC
>NW_006399965.1:1103976-1107436 GCF_000299155.1 Elephantulus edwardii | reverse complement strand
GGAGGGATGGTGCAGGAGAGGAAGACCTTTGATGAGATGGATCGATTCTGTGAGTGGAGTGTGGGAATGATTGTGTTTGAGACAGTGAGGTTGGGACAGGGTAGAACGGCGGTTAGGGCTCTTGTACATAGGGTCGCTATGAGTCGCAAGCAACTCAATGACACATAACAAGAACAACAACAAAGGATGATTCTTTGAGAATAATTTTCATTCTTAATAATGTGATCTGTAAGAAAAAGAACATTACCATGTATAACCACAATATAATTATTATATCCAGGAAAATGTAGACCTAACATATTATCTCAAAATACGAAAATAGGCCATAATGACATTTTGTTCTTGCTGGAAAGAATTATTTTAGCAAACTTATAGTTAGTGCCCTCTAGGCTGTATTACACTGTACTAAGACTAGACTGGAGATTAACCAGGAAATAGATACAGCACAACAAATACTGAAAGAAATGGTAAAATGCCAAAGAAACATGCCTTAGTGCATTACATGATGGAATGTTAACCAAAACATCTAGGGTTTGAATTCATGAGCCACTCCCTGGAAAAGATAGGCAATCTCTTCTCATAAAGACATGTAGCTTGACCAGATGGCAGTGCAGAGACTACACAGGATGTTACAAAACGGAAAATCAAAGATTGGCAATAATTTCACCAAGATTTTTGATCTTGTGGTAGAAGTGAGATTGTTGTTGTGAGGTACTCTTGAGTTATTTATGACTCATGATGTTAGGTGCTATTCGGTCAAGCATGACTCAGGGTGACCCTGTGAACAACAGATCGGAGCCTTGTCCTGTCCTGTGCCAGCCTCATCATCTCTGACGTGCTTGAGTCCATTGCTGCAGTCACTGTGGCAGTCCATGACCTTTTGAAGCATGTTCTTTTCCAAGAAATAATCTCTCCTAACAACATGTCTAAAGTATGTGAGATGAAGCTTTGCCATCTTTGCTTCAAATGAGTATTTTGGCTACACGTTCCCCAAGAATATTTGTTCCATTTTTGGCAGTCTGTGGGATATTCTATACTCTTCTCCAACACCACAGCTCAAAGGTATTAATTATTCTTCTGCCGTCCTTATTCATTGTCCAACTTTCAGGTGTGTACAGGTAATTTGAAAGACCTGAATCAGGTACACCTTAGCCTTCAAACTGACATCATTGCTCTTAAGTAATTTGGAGAGGTTGCTTACAGCAGACTTTCCCAGTGCAATACATCTCCTGATTTTCTGGCTGCTGGTACCAAGGGTGTTTATCATGGATCCAAATAAGATGAAATAATTGACAATTTCAGTTTTTTTCTCCTGCCTTAATGTTGACTGTTGGTCCAGTCTTGAGAATTTTTGTTTTCTTGATGTTGAGATGTAATCCATAACGAAGACTATAGTCTTTGCTCTTTTGCAGCTCTTCTGCAGCTCTTCAAGTCCTCCTCATTTTCAGCAAGCAAGGCTGTGCCATCTGCATAACACTGCCTGTTGATAAATCTTCCTTCAATCCTAGTTTCACATTTTTCTTCATAGTATCCAGCTTCTTGAATGATTTGTTCAGTACTGTGATTTGTTCAATACAAATTGAATATGTATGGAGACTCAGATGGGTATTATGACTCATAGCATTTTCACAGTCTCTGTTTTGCTTAAATCCATTCTTGTAGTTACTATGCCATCCATCTCATTGAAGGTCTTCTCTTTCACTGACACTCTACTTTTCCAAGCATGATGTCCTTCTCTAGGGAATGGCCCTCTTGACAGCATGCTCACAGTATATGTCCTTCATCCTCCCTTAAGGAGAAGCCCCCTGGCAACACTTCGTCCAGACAGATTTGCTTGTTCTTTGGCAGTGAGTGGGACAGTCAGTATTTCCTCCCACCACCTCCCTACAAAAGCTCAGTTCTACCTCAGTCTTCCTTATTCACTGACCATTTTTACATGCATATAGAGTAATAATACCATGGCACGGCCCAGGTATCCCTTAGTCTTTAAAGCCACAGCCTTGCTCTTTAGCACTTTAAAGAGGTCCTCCACTCACTCACTGCCATCGAGTAGGAACTGACCCCTGGATGGCCCTCCAGGATATTTTCAGTGTCATTGTCCATCTTTATCCCTCAGAGTATCTGGTGGATTCGTACCACCAGCCTTTGAGTTGGCAGTGTAACTCTTTATCCATTAGGCCAACAGAGCTCCCGGAGGTCCTTGTAAGTAGATTTACTAAAAGTTGACCTAGTGGTGAGAAGTTGCAATCCAAAGACACATTGCTCGAGTCCATCAGGTGCTCTGAAGGAGAGGGATGGGCACTCTCCTTCAGTGCAATTTACTGCCTCTCATAATTGACCATGGGTCAGCTCTCATTCAGTACCACACCACCACCACCAATGCCAAATTTCAATTTGTTTTGACTGCTGCTTCCAGGGGTGGTGATTGTGGATCCAAGTGAAATGAAATCCTTGAAATGTCAATCGTTTCTCCATTTCTTTTGTTGCTTATTGGGACTAAGATTTACTAGTCCCAGCTCAGTGCGCATGACAGTAACCAAGGCTCCATTGTAATCCTTATTCTCCAGGGAACATGTAACAGTTATTACAGTGAAAACAATGCATATTACTTAATTCACCTTGAGAAGGTACTTCAGAAGACATTTTAATTGGGTCTATTTAAATTTAGTACATTGTAACATAAAACTCAACAAGACCAAGTCTAAGTTTGCCTCACAAGGTGTCTTCTTACATTACCCAACCTGATATTACTCATCTGTCACACTATATAATTACTATAGAGCAATTTTTTTTCATTTCACAAAGCAAATCAAAACTATCTAATTCTTAAGAGTAACCATTTACTGCTGATACAGAATTATCTTATGGTTGGTAGTTGTTATATGCTATCGAGTCTCCTGAGATTCATAGCTACCCTATGTATAACAGCCCTAAACCTTGCTCAATCCTGTGCCAATTTTATTGTCTCTGACATACCTACCCCCATTACCCAAGTCACTGAATCAATTTATCTCATCGGGGGAGGGTCTTCCTCTCGCACTGTACTTCTACCCTCCCAAGCAAGACGTCTTTCTCCAAGGACTGGTTCAGCCTTGCAACGTGTTCAAAATAGAGCAGATGAAGCTTTGGAATCCTTGCTTTCGAGGAGCAGCCTGGCTTCACCCTCTCTAGGACAAATCTGTTTGTTTTCCTAGCAGTCCATGGTATATTCAATACTCTTCTCCAACACCACAGCTCAAATGCATCAGTTCTTCTTCTGTCACCCCTAGTCATTATCCAACTTTGTGATGCATAGCAAGTAATTGCAAAGAATATCACCTGGATCAGTCCCACCTTAGTCTCCAGACTGATATAGTTGCTCTTCAGTACTTTGGAGAGATCTCTGATAGCAGACTTTCTCAATGCAATTCATCTTTTAATTTCTTGGCTCCTGGTGACAAGAATGTTGATTGTGGAGCTA
>NW_006399965.1:1100120-1103441 GCF_000299155.1 Elephantulus edwardii | reverse complement strand
TGACTCTGTATAAAAGGATGGCCTGTTTTGGGAGTGATAAATGATGCTGTAAGACGGGTCAAAAATGTTATTAATTTCTTCTATTAAACTTTCTTATTCCAGGACACCGCTTTCACTCTATAAAACTTTGTCCCCAAAGGAACTTTAAATCGGTTTTGTGCCTTCTTTGCTTGGCAATAAAAATTTTTTTTAAAAAAGAGCAACGGTGTCAGTCTACAGACCAAGCCATGGTCTTCTGTTCCTACCCATCGTCTTCTCAATTGCTATTTAAGCATCTTAGATCTGGACAATGACCAAGGATGACAAAGAATTGATATTTTTTAATTTTAGTGCTGGAGAGGAATATCGAACATATCATGGGCCCCCAAGAGAACAAACAGGAGTTTACTGGAGAGGGTAAAACCAGGTTGCTCCTTGAAAACAAGAATGTTAATACTCTATCTCACATACTTTGGGCATGTTACCATGAAGGGCTTGGAGAAGGCCATCATGCTCAGAAGGGTGTAGGGTCAGCATAGGAGATGAAGATCTCAGAAGTAGAGGGTGTATTGTGGCAGTGGGATCAGGTATTTCAGATGGTAAGGCTAGTTTATAGCATGCTAAAGTTCACAGTCATTGTTCATAGGTCACTATGAGTTGTAGATGACTCAATGGCACATAACAAAAAAGCAATCCAGTTACTTATTAAAGCAGAGACCAGAATAAAATATTGGTTGGCTCATCAATACATTCACCTTTAGATAAAAATTGATTGTTCTATTGTGGTTCATGGGATTGGCATGGGTCATAGTTGACCAAGTAGCAAGTTATTTAATATATAATTAATCTTTAGGAAATAATTTTTAAAAGGGATGAAGATACTCTTAAATTCACTTTCTTACTATTATGACCAGTATTGTTGTTGCTAAGTCCTATTGTTGAATTGAGTATAACTCATAGTGACTCTATGAACAATAAATCTGAACCTTGCTCTATCCAGGGTATCGTTATAATTTCTGACACACCTGAGCCTGCCATTGCACTGTCAGTCCATCTCATGTCTTCCTCTTCTTCGCTGATCCTCCACCTTTGCAAGCATAATGTTCTTTCCCTCTTAACATGTCCAAGTATGTGAGAAGAAATTTCACTATCCTTGTCTTGAAGGAATATCCTGGTTGCACCTTTTCCAAGACTGTCTTTTTGGCAATCCATGGTATTTTCAGCACTCTTCTCCAACAACACAGCTCAAAGGCATATATTCTTCTGTCATCTGTATTCATTGTCCAACTTTCATTTGCATAGTAAGTAATTGAAAAAAAATCTTGCTTTGGATCAGCTGCACCCTAGTCTTTTTCTTTCTTTTTTTTTTTTTTCAGAAACAGCCAATAGCTTTTAATGACAGGGCACGGTCTGGGGTTAGTTCTTGTAGCCGCGGCTGGCTCTTCTGCCTCGGGCACGCTCGAACTTCCGGCCCTTGGAGCGGATGTAGGGTTTGGTGTGGCTGTGTGGGGTGCCCGGCGCCTTGCCGAAGTGCCTGTACACCTCTCGGCCCTTGCGCGGCCCCGACAGCAGCACGGTGCCACAGCCCTTGGGCGAGTCCAGGGCCAGCTGGAAGGTGAGGATCTTGCCTCCAGCCTTGAGGATGCGGCTTCAGGCCCGGCTGCTCATGCGCAGAGCACACACCTTCAGCTTGGGAACCTCCTGAATTCGTAGGTCATCTGTTATGGTCCCAACCACCACAGCCGTCTTGTTTTCTCTGCCAGGAAGCTTCATCTTTCGGATCATCCGAGACAGGGACAGCGGTGGCCAGTTGGTGCGGCTCATAAACAGTCTCTTCAGCACAACCTGGTTGAAGGTGGAGTTGGTCCTTCTGGCCAGGAACCTGTAGAGCTTGACCAACAGCCGGAGGTAGATGTCCTGGCTCTTGGGCTCTTTGCGGCGGACCTTTCTGTCCTTGTTGTGGCAAATGTCAACTCCCATGATGGCGCCTCCTGCTCAGCCAGGTCCGGAAAGAAGGAACTGCACCCTAGTCTTTAACTGACATCATGGCTTTTCAGCATTTTGGCGAGGTCCCTGGTAGCAAACCTTGCCAGTGCAAATACAGCTTTTGATTTCCTAGCTGTTAGTGCCATGGGTGTTGGTTATGGGTCCAGGCAAGATGAAGTAACTGGCAATTTTTATATCTTCTTCAAATACTACTAATACAGGTCTGAAGACCACAGGCCCAAATGCCCAACCAATTTTTAAATACAAAGGCCCACCTACCAGATCCTGTTTGCCTACACAAGAGGCTTCCCACCATAGCTGATTATAAGTGAAATCAGGAACAGTTAATCAGCTCCCACCCACAGCTCAAACTCAGATACAGTTAATCGGCTTACATTTGATTGTGAATACAATCAGAAACACCCAAATAGTTTACCCCCAACTTTTAAGTCTTAATAGTGTTGGGACAGAATGTTGTTTTAAGTGGTGCAGCACTTGTCTGTCAGTGTGCACTACTGAGGAAACTTGAGGTTGTTGTGACACTGAAATCTGTGCGACTGGTGTGTCAAATGCCAAAAGGGTTTCCCCTTAGAAAATCTTAGACATATTTTTGTGAATCTCCTTGATTAAGACAGATTAGAAAACAGGATACGCCATCTACTTCCTAAATAACAGGTTTCTGAAAACCCTGTGAACACTAAATGAAAAGGATAGTTAGCATAGTGCTAGATTCCAGATTGAAAGTCAGTTGAAATGAGGAAAATCAATAAGGAGCATCATTTAACAATTTGAACATGGAATTGAACATGGAATTTGAACATAGCTTGAATATTGAAAAACGGAAAATTGTTAAAAATGAAATAGAACACATGAATATTAACATACTAGGCGTTAGTGACTCAGTATATTCTTTCCATCTCCTTTTAATACTTCCTGGATCATTTAATATTCTTTCTAAAGCATCCTTGATTATAGCAACTGTAGGTTTGAATTTGTTCTTCAATTCCTCGAGCTTAAGAAATGCTAAGCGAGTTCGGCCCTTTTGATTTTCTGACTCCGACTCCTTGCACATTTCATTGTAATATTTTACTTTGTCATCCCGTGCTGTCTTTTGAAATCTTCTGTTCAACTCTTTAGTTTCTTGAATTCTTCCTTCTGCTTTGGCTTCTCTGTACTCCAGTGCAATTTTCAGAGTCTCTTCTGACATCCATTTTGGTCTTCTCTTCCTCTTCTCTCTTTGCAATGACCATTTGCACTCTTCCTGGATGATACTCTTGATATCCTCCTACAACTCATCTGGTCTTCGCTCATTAGTCTTTAAGCCCTCAAACCTGTTCCTGAGATGGTTCTGAAATT
>NW_006399965.1:1063195-1094065 GCF_000299155.1 Elephantulus edwardii | reverse complement strand
AAAAATTTCAGGAAGTACCATCTAAACAGGAGCCAATGCTAATGAAGGAGGAAGTAGAAGCTTCATTGAAGGCATTGGCAAAAAACAATTAACAGATGCAGCCTAGGATGTACTCACCAGTTTATGCCAGGAAATTTGGAGGAGGGTTATCTTGCCAACAGATTGGAAGAGGTCCCTATTTGTCCTTCCCAAGAAAAGTGATCCAACTGAATGTGGAAATTACTGAAAAAATATCATTGATATGAAATGCAAGCAAAATACTGCTGAAGATCATTAAAAAACTGCTGAACAGTACATACATAGGGTACTGCCAGAGAGTCAAGCAGCATTTAGAAGAGGCCATGGTGGCAGGGATATCATTGCTGATGTCAGATGGATCCTGGCTGAAAGGAGTATCAGGAATGTCTGTTTGTGCTTTATTGACTATGCAAAGGTATTTGACTGTGTGGATCATGACAAGTTGTGGCTGACATTAAGAAGAATGGGATTCCCAGAGCACTTGATTGTGCTAATGCGGAACCTATACCTGAATCAGGAGGCTGTTGTGCGCATGGAGCAGGGGAGCACTGCATGGTTTGGAGTTGGGAAGAGAGTGTGTCAAGGTTGTATTCTCTCTCCATACCTATTTAATCTGTATGATGAACAAATTATTTGAGAAGCTGGACTCATCAGGATTGAGGGAGACTCATCAAAAACCTGTGTCATACAAATGATACAACTTTGCTTACTGAAAGTGAGAAGGGCTTGAAGCACTTGTTGCAGATCAAGGATGCAGCTTTCATTATGGATTGCATATCAATGTCAGGAAAATGAAGATTCTTAACTACTGGACCAATAGACAGGTTCATGATGGATGGAGAGGAGATTGAAACTGTCAACAGCTTCTTTTGCTTGGATCCACCGTTAACATGCATGGCACCAGCAGTCAGGAAATAGAGATGCATTGCACAAGAAAAATCTGCAGTTTGAGACCTTTCGTAAGTATTGAGGAGCGGTGATGTCAGTTTGAGGATTAAGGTGACTCAGGCCACCTGAATTCAGGTCTCTTGATTCAGGCCCCAGTCTTTCCGATTGCTAGCTATGCATCTGAGTGCTGGACAATGATAGAAAAAGAATTGACGTTTTTGATCTGTGGGGTTGGAGAAGAGCACTGAATATCCCATGGGCAGCCAAGGGAATAGCATGTATTTCTTGGAGATGGCACAGCCAGAATGCTCTTTGGAGGCAAGAAAGATGAGGCTTCGCCTCACATAATTTGGACATGTTGCTAGGACGTGCTATTCCTTGAAGAGGGTCATGGTATTGGGAAGGGTGGAGATTTGGTGAAGGAGAGGAGGACTGTCAATCAGGTGGATTGATAAGGTGACTGCTGCAATGGCTCCTGTGTCAGGAAATGTGAGCATGGTGTGGGATAGAACAGGGTTCAGATCTTTTGTTCATATGGTCGCTATGAGTCGTGCTCAACTCGATGGCCTCTAACAACAATCTTCTCCACCTATTACGTTGTCTACTGTCTCAGTAGCAGCTTCAAACCTGGAATGAATTGGAATAGACAGGTCGTTTTGTTACTGAACCCAAGGGGTTCTTTGCGCAGTCAGTCGCCAGTAAGACAAACGGACTGCAGGTATCCATAAATGTCCTTTATTACGCAGATCTGGGAGACTGCGGGTCACCTCTAAGACGGCCTCCCCATCTGGGAGTGGTCATGGCCTTATAGGGTGAAACTCCAGCTCATTTAACAATGCACTTTTGTTAGTAAAAAAAAAGGTGATTTCTACATCTGAAAAGGACAGTTCCCATCTATGTATCAGTAATTCAGGAAGGCCCCAGTTCTCTTCCTGGTAAACAGGCAGATTAAGACACAGTTTACATATGACTGGAGAACCAGCTTCACCAGCATCTAGGATACATTTCCTCTTCTGGTAAACAGATCAAACTACTCTACATGACTAAAGACAGGAAACAGAGAATTTGGAGGCTAAGCAACTAGTTTTGCAGGCTGAAAAAAAAGAACTCTAGTTTTATAGCTGATACCTATATAGAGAATTCTGAACTTAATTAATACCACCCTATCCGTTTTAGTCATTGTTTCGATATATATGATTTTTGTGCTCAGCTTTGGATGAGCAGTGACATTTCAACCAGATTTCTCTCTCCCCTTGGCTAAAATGAAGATAAGGGCGAATGGGCAACTGCCGGGAAGAGAAATGCAGGAACTCCATCCTATCCCCTTGTCTACACCTTCAGGAATCCTTCTGCAACTTTGTTATTTTACAGTTGCCAGGGAGTGGATTCCGATTAAAGGCCCTGATGGCATACGCCTTTTACTTTTTCAATAAGCTCCTTTTCATTTTGCCAGCTTTGAGCCATATGAATTCTACCGAGATAGGAATTACGGCATTTACAATTTTTACGGGAAGACTGGTGATATATCGCGAAAGCCTTCCCAGAAGGCGTTATTGTGGCGGAAAGGACCGGAAGGGGTCCTCTGGGAAGTCCTTTTTCGAGGCACAGGGTGGGACCCAGACATCCCGGACAAACCTCCACCGCCAGCGCGGGGCTTTCCCGGGTTTCCGGTTTCCCGACAACCCCGGCCGCGAAGAACCCGCAGACAAACCCCTTACGCAAGGGTCCCGTGGGCGGTGCACACGCCTGCATCACTTCCGGAAACTTCCCCCCCTCCCCCCCTCCGCACAACCGCGAGGTCTGATGGGAAAGGCCCTTCCACAACCCGGAAGGGCAGCCAGCCTCGGCTGGCTCCGCGCACGCGCCATACGTTTTTCCGGCGCCGCCTTCCGCCTGTCACCCGATGGCCTGTTCTAGGTTGTACTCCTTGCTGCCCGTCGACCCGTGTGGGCGGTGACGTAATTCTCCAGCCTCGCGACCTCTGGGCCCGGCGTCTTGTGACGCAAGCAGAAGCTCCTCCCACGTTGCTGGCGCCCTGCGGCTGCAGCTCCTGCTTTTCGCTTCCCTTCCCAAAGCCTTAAACTGGACCTTTAAACTGTGCTCTTCCCAACAAGGGTGCAAAGGCAACCCCCTCACCCTAATTTATAGCTTTTTAAACGGCGGCGTTCTGCTAAAAGGAAGAAATTGCAAAGTGTGTCTTGGAGTTGAGAGGGCAGCTTATGGCTGTGTGTGTGTTCTCCGTGAGAAGCAGGATCGAGTACAGTGACATCCCCGAAACAGCTTTGTTCGCAGCCTGTGTAAGGCACAAACCTGCTGGAGAAGAAAAGTCAACTGCTTTCGGTTAAAGTAACTATCACTCGATCCTCTCCGAAAGCTAGAATCTGCCAAACAGACGGAATAAAAAGAATCATTGGTGTTTTCTTCTGAATACGAGCAAGTGGCTTCCAAGAAATAACTAGCATCAGTGACAAAGGCTCAGTCTTCTGTTTTGCCTTGTTTCTGTTAGTGTCCTTAGTGTGCATGGCTGTTCTTTGACTACTTCTGTTCTTGACATTTGTGCCTTTTTTCCTGTTGTTTTTATTTTGGCCTGTAAGTTTTCCCCGGCAAAGAATATTCATAAGCTTGGAAGAAGGTAAGAGATACTAATTGTTTTTACTAAAATCTAGCACGGCACATCTATTTATCTGATCTTGAGACATTTTACTCTTAAGTTTTTGCTTTAGCCGTTTGTGGTGTGACACAGATTTTGATACTTCTCAAAATCTATTCCTCCTTAACTTTTAAATTCTTTAAATTTCTTGTTTTACCCCAAGCATAGAGAAGCATTTCCGCACTCTTGTGTACTGTCGTTTAATGATAGTGATAGTTCTCACTTACTTTGGGATTCTTGTATTTGAAGATAAGCTCATAAATTCCTTAGTATTTATAAAAACATATTTCGTTTTTTGTTTCCTTTTTTTGAAAAAAGCTTATTTCTTCATAGCCATGGACAAGAGAGTGAGAAATCTATCTTTGAAAGAAAAACTTGATGTTGTCAAAATGATCACGGAAGAGAAAAAGACAGTCAAGGAGGCTGTAGTTAAATTCAAGTGTGGCAAATCACAAATTTACTCAATTATGAAAGAAAAGGATAAAATAATTGAAAAATACATGAGTAGCATCAATGTAAATGTCAAGAAAGGAAGGGATGGAAATTATGCTGAAATCAACAAATCTGTTTTTGAGTGGTTTCTTCAAGCTTCTGCCAGAAACGTTCCCATCTCAGGACCTATCCTTCAAGCCAAGGCAAAGGAAATGGCCAGACTCCTAAAAGTGGATGGATTTTCAGCTTCTAATGGGTGGCTTCAGAGCTTCAAAAAAAACCATGGAATAACATGCAATGTACGAAAATGCTTTAAGAATGGTGATTTTTTGTTGGGCAGTGGAGATAGTGTACAAAATGAGACAGTAGTGGAGCCTGACAACATCATGCAGATTCAGGATGCCATAAATGACAGTTATAGAGGTGGTGCAGAAAATAAGGTCAGTGCTGCATCTTACAGTGACAGCAACAAACAAGTTGCAACAGAAATGGAGGATAAAAATCTGCAAGTAACTGTAGCCTCTGGGCCTAAAGATGACCATGAAGACTGTGAGCACCTGCCGTCAGAAGAGCCTGAACCTTTAAGTCAAACACAAGTTTTCAACTACATAAAAGCTTTGAAGGAATTTGGGAAAGTTAAGGGAGACCAAGAGTTTTTTGATAAGGCTACAGATTTAGAAATTTGTTTCAATAATTTCATCAAAAAAACAAGACAAGCTAAACAGTTGACATTAGATGTTCATATTAAAAAGTGATCAGTATGTCTGCCTGAATAGTATTTCAGTAGTGTCTGTACTTGAATAAACATGCAAATCATATAATGATTTCGTTTCTTTTCCAGTCTGAATAAAATTTCAAAGAAACACTTTCTGGGTCTTTATAAGATAGTTAATAGACAGTGATAGAAAAGTGTGAAGGTGGCCTTCTGTCAAAAATAATAGGAAACTTGAAGGTCCAAAAGTAAGGCAGTCTCATCATTCATTGAGTTAAGGATAAGCAGCACCTCGCCTGGCTTGGTGAAATTCATTCTAACGTAAATAAGTTTAATTACCTTTAGGCTGTTGGAAAAGTGAATAGCTCCTGAGGCTAGGTGTAAAAACTGCCTAAATGAAATATGAAAAGTGATTTAACTTTTAGAAAGCTAAATAAAACCCAAGGGAAAAGGGATAGTTTAAAGTCAGATAATTGATAGTCTCTTTTTTTTTCTTAAGCTTTATTTTTTTTAAATAATTTTAGCATTTACAGAGATTTTGGATTTCCATTCATTCATTGCTGCACTTCTCTCCCCGCCCAGCCCTCCCACCTCCCCAGTTCGCTCCTCTCTTTGAGAAGTAAAAGAAACACTCCCTGGGACACAGTCCCCCCACACCCCTCCCGCCACCCCAAGTATATTCCACTATGCAACCTTAATTGTGGACTTTTGTGATAACCATAATACCTTCTCATACATCGCTTTTAAATGATACTCTTACGGACTGCAAGTTTAGTTTTTGCAGATTAATTTGCCCAGGTGGAGTAGAGCTCCAAACGCCACGCAGCAGCTTGCCTAAGGCTGGAGGTGGGACTGGTCCCATGAAACGAACAGGCCTTTATTGCGCGGTTTGAGAGGGATGCCAAGGGCGCAGGGAGAAGGTCAAAATGGTGCATGGGCAGGCAAGGGCCGTTTATTTTTATAGGAGTTCTAGGGAGGACTAAGGAAGGCGGTATTTTCCTTGGAATTTGGAGTTGTTAATTAACTTGGGTGTGGACTTTTGTGATTAGGCGCAGAGCCTTATCAGTATCTTTTTGTCTGATCTGCTTTTTGGTCTGCTCTCCAACCTTATCAGGTTTCTTCAGGAAGTGAACAGGCCTGGGGTCGACTGCGACTTTCTTCCTTCACTCACTAGTCTTTGTTTCCATGTTTTTGTGGCCGTGTTTTGCCACGTGTTGTCCCTGTTTTGCTCCATTCTTCTTTCAAGCCAGCTAATGCTTCCTCTCTTTAACTTCTTCAGTTAAGGCAAACTTTTCTCTTTCATAAGACAAAATAGAATTTTATTTTTTTAAAAAAAATTCATTCAGAATTAACTTGGTTTTTCATTGCTGGTTTAGGAGCAGGTGGGGAGGAAATTCACAATCCTGACTCCTTGCTGCTGGTGACTGACTCATAGCTGATCCTCTCAGTAGGGTTTCAGAGCCTGCGAATCACATGGGAGCACACCCTGCTTTCCCAGATCCTAACCACCCACCTCCACATTAGCACAGCTCCCTCCTGACTAGGCCACCCAGCACTCTGGTGTCTATAGATAGCAAATTTCCTGATATTGGGTGCTCTCTTCTCGTTGCCATAGTGATCCAGAAATGGTGTGGCAGGGAAAACGGAATTATGTGTATGAATGGTGAAGAAATGGGAAGAGAGGGAGACACTGTTAATGAGAATAAAAAGTCTGTAAAAACAGAAGTGCTTAAAATGTTGCAAAACTCTTAGCAACACTTGAGAAGCGTTTCCAGTGGATCTTATGTGTATATCTCTGATGCATTTCTTCTGGTAAATATTCATGTAACAAAACATTTTCTATTGTTAATATATTTTTAGCAAGTACAATTCAGTGGCAGAAATACCAAACATGGTGCAGTGGATGGCTTCTAGCCATGATCTTGTTAACACCATGGGTAGGTGAGACTGAAGGTAAGGTGCCTGTGGCCCACAAAGGGGATTGAACAGACTGCTAATTATGCAAATAAGATGTCTGGGACCCTGCTGTGAGTGGTGGTGGTACTAGCTGTTGTGTCAAAAGCTCACAGCAACCCTATGAACAAGCAGATCAGAATCTTGCCCTCTTCTGTGCAGTCCTCATGATCTCCATGGAGTGCTTGGGACCATACAAATAAACTATATGGAGTACTAATAGGTGGATGGATCAGTTTGCCATCCTATTAGGCTTAAGTTGAGCCATCTCAGAGGTGGAAAGGGGGAGACTATTTCCAACCATATGAGACAGGCCTTGGCTGCTCCCACTGGACCCAGGTTCCCTGCACTGAGCACCTTCTAAACCCATGAGACAACTGTACATTGGAAAATAAGAGAGATCTCAGAAACAGTAGCAGAGGCTGTAGGACTTCTTGTTGTGTTCCATAGAGTCAGGACAGATCCATAGCTGGCCCTCCAGTGGGTTTTCAGAGGCAGTTAATCGGAAGGGAGGGGATTGCCTTTCTGGACTTAGGGAGCTTATTAGCTGAGTGTCATTAGGCATGTGCTACCAGACTCAGATGCTCCTGGAAATTTGATGGGGCTAGGACCACTGATCCACAGAGGGAGAAAACTAGTGGACTAGGTTGGCGCCGGGCACTTACTGGTGGAGCTATAAAGCCGTGTAATGCTTGTCCAAGTAAGGCAGAGGCTGGGCTAGCCCAAGAGGTCAAGGGCCAAGGAAAAGACTGCCTTTGTCATGGCTGAGAATAAACTGTATTGATTGTTGCTGTGACCAGAAAACTTGTATCCTGAGTCTTTCCTGGTTCTGAATTGAACTTGTTACTATAATCTACACAGCTGGGTTAAATATTGTCCCCAAAGGTCCATATCGACTCACAATCTAAGAATATAAACTTATTTAGAAATTAAGTCTTTACAGACATAATTAAGACTAGGTCAAAATGGACTAAAAAAAGCATGATGTCCCTCTCCAAGGACTGGTCCCTCCTTGCAGCATGCCCAAAGTATGTCACATGGATCTTCAGAATTCTTACCTCCAAGGAGAAGCTTGGTTTCAGCCTCTCCAGGTAGATCCTGTTCTCCTAGCGATACATCTCGTGTATATTTAATACCCTTCTCAAGCACCACAGCTCAAATGCATCAATTCTTCTTCTGTCATCCGTAGTCATTGCCCAGATCTCTGATGCATACATAGCATGGAACTGTGAAGACCATGGTCTGGATCAGACACACCTTAGTCTCCAGACAGGCATTGTTGCTCTTTAGTACTCTGGAGAGGTCCCTGACAGCGCACTTGCCCAATGCAGTTTGTATTTTGATTCCTGGCTGCTGGTACCAAGAGTGTTCATAGTGGAACCTGTCTATTGTGATGCTGCCAATTGGCCCTGTGGTGAGAATCTTTGTTCTCTTGATGCTGAATTTCAATCCATATGCCCTAAAGAGAGAATCGGGACACGCTCTCTACTCCACAGCCTAACTCCTTCTCTGATTGTCCTCTTTATTTTTACTCTTGCTCCCTGTTTTGTAAGTCTTTTCCAGAAATTTCTAATAAAACATTTCGTGGCTATCTCCTGAGCGGCAATCTCCCAAGTGACCACCTAGGAACATGTGAAAATGGTGCTCCTCCTTCAGGACCTTCCTGGGAACCAACCCCAGTGTCATCCCATCCAGCAGGAAGTAGCTAGAGACAGCTCCAACTGTTCCCTGTTCCCTGTAAGATCTGGAGAAAGAATGTTGAGGTTCCCTGTCTACCCCAAACACTTAGCCCCAGGCCTGACCGTGTCTTGATAAGACCTGAGAAGGCAACTAGATGACCAGATCCTGATAAGGCCCTGGGCCTGATCACATCCTGGTAAGAACGTACCCCCAACTTCCTGAGCAAAGTACCATTCCCTCTCAATCTCAACAGCCCTTATAAAAAGAAACTACTTTGGTCTACCTGAATGCCATTCTGGTCTTCTCTGCCTGCACTCAACCAGCGTCCCTCTCAGGTCTACTTAATAAAAGCCTGTTTGTTTCTTGGGACCAGTTTCTGCTTCTGCTTCTTCTGCTGCTGCTTCTGCTTTTTCTGCTTCTGCTGCTTCTTATGCTGCTGCTGCTTCTGCTGCTTCTGCTTCTGCTGCTGCTTCTGCTGCTGCTGCTTCTGCTTCTGCTGCTGCTTCTTCTACTTCTGCTTCTGCTGCTTCTTCTGCTTCTGCTGCTGCTGCTGCTACTTCTGTTGCCTCTGCTGCTGCTGTGTCTGCTGTTGCTGCTTCTGCTTCTGCGTCGTCGTCGTCGTCTTCTTCTTCGTCTGCTGCTGCTGCTTTTTCTGCTGCTGCTGCTGCTTCTGTTTCTGCTTCTTCTTCTTCACCCCTTCCTTTTTTCTAACACACTCAGTGAGAGAAAGATGTGATTTACTGCCTCTGAAATCCCACTTGTGGGCCCGCTCCAACATAATGGTGCACATTAACAATATTCCCCGAGGGAGCTCTCAGGGAGTGCCTCTGTGAAAGTTTGAATTTACTAACAGCTACTCAGGAGAGAAACAGGGGATTTCCTCCCCTGTGAATTATAGCCTCAGAAAAGTCACTGGAGGGTCAGCTATGTGTCCATTCAAACTAAATGACAATGAATTGGTTGGAATCTTTACTAAAGCAGACCATCAGATCTTTATTTAATCGTGAATTCAAACCATGATTGGGAACATTTGTGTTAGCAACTGAAAGCTTAGCCACTATACCACTGGGGCATTTGTGGTTTGCGTGCATTGCTTCACATTCATGCTGTTTGATCGTAATATGAAGTATGACAGGCTTGTGGATGGATCTGGGATCTCCACCGGCCTACATGATGACCTTGGCTTAGTGCTGCTAGTCCAGTGTGGTTGTGGCTGGAGGGCTGTGTTGAGCAGAGGCATGCATTGGCCTTCCATCCACACTTCTGGCTCCTTTCCCCGCCCCTCCCCCAGGTACCTTTTGCCCCCTAATGATCTTTACTTTTCCCCAGCCCTCCCTGACCTTCCTCCTCCCATTGTCTTTCAGCCAGGATTGCTAGGGGTGGAGAAGAGAGGGATAGGGAGGGGAGGGGCAGGAGTGGTGACAGCTGCAGGAGGAGAGCGTGCCTTGCAGGATGTCATCGCCCAAGGTAGCGCCCTCTGCAGCTCTTCTGGTGCATCCCTGCCTGAGGAGAGCCCAGTGGGACAGGGAATCCTGGTGCTGTCCATCCACAGTGGAGGTAAAGCATTAGAAGAGCTAGTGATAAGCAGAAAGCAGAACCTACAGTATTTAACAAACTGTGCTCCATTCTCTAATTGGGATTTTTGAACTCGCAAAATGTTTACTCAACCTCATAAGGTTGAGTAGGAACTGATTCATAGCTGACCCTCTAATGGGCTTCTGAGGCTGTAAATCCTGTGAGATGAGATCTTTCTCCCAGGGAGTGGCTGGTGGATCCCAACCACTGAAGAAGTGCACTCTTTAGATTAGCAGTGCGGTTCCCTGTGGACCCCACAGGTGAGCTCTAAACCTGCTGACACATGCTCAGGAAGCCTCTCTCCTCACAGCTCAACACCAAGTTGTGCCAGAGGTCTCAGGCCAGCTCATTTTGGGTTGATCTCTGGTTCTCTGCAGCTCTTGCTGCTTCTCTAGTCTGTGCCTCAGTCTGCTTGGTGCAGGAATTTCTGGCCCAAATGGACACACAGAGAATGCCAGTTCTTCTTTCTTGCTGGTGGTAAGATTCCTCTTTTCACCTTTAAACCTGCTCAGTTTAAATCTAGTGGAATGGCAAAACTGGCCAAGCTCCTCTTGTGATCAACACTCTTGGCACTAGCAGTCAGCAAATAAAAAGACAAATTGCTTTAGAAAAGTCTAGTGTCGGGAACCTTTCTAGAATACTGAAGAGCAATGATGTCAGTCTACAGACTAGGGTACACCTGATCCTGGCCACAGTCTTTGAGATTAGTTGTTATGCATCAGAAAGCTAGACAATGACTAAGGATGACAGAAGAAAGAATCAATGCCTTTGAGTTGCGGTGTTGGAGAAAAGTCTTGACTATTCCATGAACTGCCAAGAGAACAAACCGGTTTATCCCAAAGAGGGTGAAACCAAGTTTCTCCTTGAAGGCAAGGATTTTGAAGTGCTGCCTCACATCCTTTGGGCATGTTGGCAAGAGGGACCAATGCTTGGACCAATGTTGCCAAGAAAGACATAATTCTTGGAAAGGTGGAGGGACAGCACAGGAGAGGAAGATCCTGGATTAAATGGATTAGCACAGTAACTGCAGTAATGAGGGTAGGTTTGCCGGAGATAGTGAGACTGGCTCAGGATAGAGCGGGGGGGGTTCAAAGTCATTGTATCTGTAAGTTGCAGGTGACTGGAGGGCATGTAACAGCAACAACAACCCAAACAGTACTGTTCACCTCATTCATATCATGAGCATAGTCGCACTCAGTCATGTAGTGAAAGGCAAAAGAAAGTGGGCTAGGAACACCATTTCAACACCACCACAAGGACCTGTCTTTGTGCACTGTTGTTAAGTGCTATTGAGTTCACTACAACTCATTGCAACCCTATGAACGATGGATCTAACTTTGTCCTGCCTGTTTTCTCCTTACAATCTGCATCTTACTCATTGTTGTAATCACTGTGATCATCTATCTTATGAGGGTCTGTCTCTCTCTACAGGCTCAGAGGATATGAGACAAAGTTTCATCATTCTTGCCTCTAAGGAGCACCTCGTTTTCACTTCTTCTAAGACACCCTTGCTCATGTTTATGGCAGTCCAAGGACTAGTCAATACCCATTCATATTATGATTCAAAGGCATCGATTCTTCCTCTGACCTTATTTATTGTCCAATTTTCTGATGGAGAGGAAGCAAATACCAAGGTTTACAGCAGGCCTATTTAGTCTTTAACTGACATCCTTGCTTTTTAACACTTTAAAAGAGGTCCTTTGTTACCGTCCTCTTTTTCTGTGGGGGCAAGTGTGCAATGGCTGCAAACAGCAAATCCTTGGTAGTGTACGCAGCCTGTTGCATGTATGGGTTGCCCTAAGGAACGTTGGAGACAACTCTTGGAAAAAAAACATAGGTCTGGCCTATGCCTCAGAACTTTTAATAAACACTGCAGTTTAATTCTTAGTTATCTAAATCTTGAATAACTGCATGTAATTTTTTTAAAGCATTTCCCTGTCATATACCTATCTACTCTATGTTTTATTTGCGTAGTATGAAATAAAAGTACATAGTAAAAAAAAAAGAGGTCCTTTGTTGCAGACCAAGGGTAAAGTATTCCTATAATTTTTAATAATGAGACAGACAGGAATGAGATAGAATAGAGAACATAAAACAGGGGGCCAGCAGTTCTCAACTGAGGACCCCAAGTCATGTTTCTCTGTGTATTTATTAATAATCAGGAGAAGCAAATCATAAAAGGAATTCCTTGTAAATGAAGCCGAATTTTTCTCTATTGTCAACCTAATGCTCTAGCTCAGGAAGTACTTCACAGGAAGTAACACTCCCTCTGTAGGGGATCCCTAGCTGTCTTCTGTCTGAAGGCAACAAAAACAGCTCATTTTCTGTGATCTGCCCTAAGAGAAATCCTAAGATAACTCTGTAATTCCTTCAATTCCTGAACGAGGGTTTTCATACAATGTTTGGTATAAAGTTTGGCTTCCCATAGTCATTAACAGTAAATTTCTCTAACGTAACACATCTTTTGATTTCTTGACAACTGCTATCATGGATATTGATTCTGGCTTCACGTAATGAAATAATTGACAACTTCAACATTTTCTCAGTATGTCAGGTCCAGTGGTGAGAATTTGTGTTTTCTTAATCATGGTGGATTTTGCCTGAAAGCAGAGAATACAAAAGAGGTTTAATTGTGCTTTATTGACTGTGCAAGGGCCTCTGACTATGTACACTATATTACAGATAACATTGAGAAGAATGGGAATCCAAAAACACTTAATGATGCTCTGCAAAACCTATCTATAGACTAAGAAGCAGCTGCCCAGATGGAAAAAGGAAATAATGCATGCTTTAAAATTGGGAAAGATGTTATATCTTTTCTCTATACCTATTCAATCTATATGTTGAGCAAATAATTTGAGAAGTTGAATTACATGAAGACAAATGTGGCATTAGGATTGGAGGAAGACTCAACCTATACTATGGAAATAACAGAACATGCTTTATGAGAGTGAAAATGAAGAAGATTTGAATCATTTCCTGATGAAGATCAAAGACTACAGCCTTCAATGTGGATATTTATGGACTATGTGTGCCAGTTGACCTTGATGTCTTCCTTTGTTGCTAGGTCTGTACTCCCAGGCCTACCCACTCATTTCCTCAAGATATTTGGTTATGAATAAGGCATAAGATATTTGGTTATGAATAAGACATTTTTGTAGTTTTGTTTTCTGTTTGCAGCACACATATGTAGAAACATAATCTTCCAATCTGTATGGTTCTTGGGTTTTGTTTATTCACCTATATATGTCTTCCCATTTAATGACTGATAGATTAATGTCTGTTGTTACTGCTAACACAAGATTGTGTGTGTGTAGTAGTATTTATTTTTGTGGTCTTTAACTCTTGTCCATCTGTCTTGCTTTTCCTTAATGATATTATACTTATCATGCCACTTTTCATATTTCCTACAGTTTAATAAGGGAACTCTCATGGCCTAGTGATAAGAAGCTGAACTGCAATCCCGAAGGCACGTGGTTTGAATCCACCAGCTACTTCACAGGAGAAAGATGGGAAATCTCTTCCATGATAACTGCCTCTGAAAACCCACTTGATGGTCAGCTATGGGCTGGTTCCGACTTGACTTGATGTTCAGTTGTTGAATACAACAACTTATCCATTAAGAACTTTGATGGCATAAGTGCAACACACATTTTGTTGCTAAACAAAAGGTCTTATGTTAAAATCCACCAAGATCTCCATGGGAGAAATTAGGCAATCTACTTCCATTAAGATTTGTTGTTATTAGGTGCCAGTGAGTCAGAACTGACCTGTCTGTGGGTTTTCATAGGTTTTAAAACTCACGGCTGACCTTCTAGTGGATTTTTAGAAGCTGTGAGTAGCATTAGAGGAGATTGCCCATCTTTCTCCTGAGGAGCAGCTGGTGGATTCAAATTGCCTACCTTTGGGATGGCCTCTGTGTAACTCATTATCACTAAGTCACCAGTGCTCCCTCCCTAAAGATTTAACTTCAGAAAGGGAGGGTTACTAGGAGTTTGAATGGATTTGAAGGAAGTAAGTTTATCCTGTTTAGTGACTGGATCATAAAACTGATTTCTTAAAAGTTACCTTTACACACCCATGTTTATTGAAGCTTTGTTTACAGTAGCAAAGAGTTGGAAGCAGCCTAGGGGCCCATCAACAAACGAATGGATAGAGAAGCTGTGGTATATCCACACAATGGAATACTACGCAGCATTGAAAAACAAGGAACTCATGCAATATTATTCAAAGTGGGTCACCCTGGAGGACATTATGCTGAGTGAAATATCTCAGTCACAAAGGGACAAATACTGCATGGTGCCACTGTTGTGGAATGGGTCTGACATCAGGGTGGGGGTATGACAGAAAAAACTGGATAAATTGTGTATATTGTATTGAAACAGATGAGGGAAAGAACAGATTAGAAGTGATATATGATTGAGTATTATGGTTAGCACAGGAATCCAGAATTAAGGTTGCATAGAGAAGTGTACTCGGGGTGGAGGGTGGGGGAAGGGACGTGGGAATTGTATACTAATGAAGGAATTTTTTTTCTTTTTTTTTTTTTCTCTCTTCGGAGGGGGAAGCGAGCTGGTGGGGAGGGGTGGGCAGGGGGAATATTGCGGCAATGAATGAATGGAAATCCAAAACCTCTGTAAAAAAAAAAATTTAAAAAAAAAGTTTCCTTTAAGTCAAATGGTAGTCTAGCATTGGCAGCATGTTCTTTTATGGAGTTATCTATGTGTGGTTTGGATAAAAAAACCCAAGAACTTGCGAACGTCTAAATAGAGCTATGTTTTAGGGTGAGCAGTATTTTAATTGTTCGTCAAGACAATGTTGTATGGAATCATGCCTGAGCTCACAATGTTTTATCAGTTTTATTTTTTCGTAACAATACTTAATTACTAGTGAAAAGCAGAAGAGTAAGAATTTGTAAAAAAATTTCCTTTAGAACATTTTTTATTTTCTTGTTGGAAATGTTATCTACATTTGCAATTCATTTATTAAATAAGCTTCAATCAATTGCTATTGACAAATGATTTTATCTAAAAGCATTCCCAACTCTTACACTAATTTGGTTTATTTTTTTCTTTCTTTTACTAATTTTAATTTCAGGATTTGGCCATGTATTGTTGTTGTTGGTGTCATCGAGTTGAGTATGATCCATTATGACCCTATGATCTAGACACTGTCCTTTCCTGTGCCATCCTCACCATCTCAGACACACTTGAGCCCATTGTTGCAGTCACTGTATTAATCCATCTGGTTGAGGGTCTTCCTCTCTTTTGCTGACCACTCACCTTTCCAAGCATGATGCCCTTCTCCAGGGAATAGGCTTTCCTAGTAACATGCCCAAATTATGTGAAATGAAGCTTTATCCTCTTTGCTTCCAAGGAGCACTCTGGCTGTACTTCTTCACAACATATCTGGTCGGTTTTTTGTTTGTTTGTTTGCTTGTTTCTTAAGTCCACAGGATATTCAGTACTTTTGATGCCAGCAGTCAGGAGATCAGGAGACATATTGCATTTGCAAAGTTGACTGTCAGGGACCTCTCCAAATTACTGAGAAGCAATGATGTCAGTTTGAAGAACAATGTGTGCCTGATTCAGGCCATAGTCTTATCAATAACTTTCTGTGTATCTGAGAGCTGGACAATGAATAAGGACAATAGAAGAAGAATTGAGCCTTTGAACTGTGGTGTTAGAGAAAAGTACTGAATATTCCATGGACTTTCAAGGGAACAGATTTGTTTTGGGGAAGGTGCAGCCAGAGTTCTCCTTGGAGGCAAAGATTCATCTCACATACTTTAGGTGGAATAGGACAATCCTTGAAAAGGTACATCATACTTTAAAAGGTGGAGGTTCAGCAAAAGAGGGGAAGACCCTCAACTTTATGAATCTTTGTTGGAAGATACTGCCCATCTTTCTGTCACAGAGTGTCTGATGGATTTGAACCATTGATCTTTCAGTATTCCATGTTACACATGATGGCACCAAAGCCTAGTCCTTCCCCAAACCATATATTTTAGAATTAAACTTAGGTGCAAAAAGGCCTATAATACACAGACTGCTGTGTGGATAGAAGCCACAATATTTCAAAGACGAAGCAAAGATTTTTTTTTTTAAGCAGAGATGTTTTAAAACTGGCATATTTTATTTTTTTCATTTACTTTGTAATTATTGAGAAATCTTATTATTCTGTTGGGATCTATGATGTGAATTAACGATTTAGAGGGAAAAAATATTTCCACTGAGTTCTGAGTCACTGTGACCCCATCTGTATATGTAAAATAGAGGTGTTCCACAGTATTTTCCTAGCAGAAGCAGGTTTATTCTTCCTGAAGTGCCTTTTGAGTGGGTTCAAACAACCAACCTTTTGGTTTCTATCCCAGTGTTTAATCATTTATATTATCCACAGACTCCCAAGTTACTTATAAAAATGCCCAAACCCTCAAATTAATTTCCTTCAAGTCAGAATCAACTCATAGCTGATCTTCGATGGGATTTCCAGAGGCTGTAAACTACATAGGAGGAGACTGCCCATCTTTCCCTGTGGATTTGAACTAGCTGGTAGAGAGGCACAACCTTTGAGTTAGCTGTGAAGCTTCATAAGAACTATACCACCTGTGCTCTAAAACAATATTTTCTCCCCTCAATGTATAATACTCAAGTGGAAAGAACTGGAAAAACAACTTCAAACCTCATATGACAATGCTTATAGACACTATAGGCAAAATCTGAAATGGTCCATGAACCACTGAAAGAAGATAGGGGAATACCACCAAACCACTGCAATAAAAAAGTGACTGACAAATATATCAGGCAATAATCTGCTTGATCAGGTAACACCTTTCTCCCAGAAGGGGGTCGACTACCTTAATCTCATCTTTCCAGAAAAGTTATCTTCAGTCTCAAATCTCCTTCAGGGTCTGGATTTCAAACTGGGTGGCCTCTTCACACATACACACACACACACACACACACACACACACACGTTAGGATCTCACGGAGTCACACAAGAAGTCTGTCTTGGAGAGGGTGAAACCAAGTCTCTCCTTGGAGGCTAGGATTTTGAAGCTCCGCCTCACATACTTTGGGCACATGGACAGGAGAGATCGGTGTTTGGAGAAGGACATCATGCTTGGGAGGATGGACGGACAGAGGAGAAGAGGAAAACCTGAGAGAAGATGGATAGATACAGTAACTAGGACAATGGGGGTTGGTGTCAGAATTAGTGAGATTGGCTCAGGACAAGAAAGGGTTCAGAGGTGTTTTACATGGGGCCTCTGTGCATTGCAGGCAACCCAATGGCACATGACAACAATAACGTACTATGACAGGTTTGGAAGCAGGAGTGGCATCCATTTGCTAAACAACATGCCTCCAGAAACTCTATGAACTTTGATAAATGTCGATAGTTGTAGAGGGGCTTCAGATCTTTTGTTCATAGGGCTCCTATGAGTTGTGCTCACTTGAAGACAAACAACAACAACAAGAACAACATCATCTGATAAAGAACCAGTGATAGTGAAGGAAGAAGTTCAAGCTACACTGAAGGCATGGGCAAAAAACAAGGCCCCAGGAATCAATGGGATACCCGCTGACATGTTTCAATTAACAGATGTGTGCACTAGTCTAAGCTAGGAAAATTTCTTCAGCCTCAATTTTAACTTGCATATGAGTAATTGATCACTCAAATTAAGACAGAGTAGGAAGAAGGATTCAGAAATAACAGACCTTAGAAAACTCTATGTACAATAGAGCACAGTAGGGTAGACTAGCAAATATGGCTCATGAAGTTGAGCCCTCATATTAGGAAATGAGATGGATTCACACAGTAACTGGCGCAATGGGGGTAGGTGTGTTGGAGACAATAAGACTGGCTCAAGATAGGGCTAGATTCAGAGCTGTTGTACATAGGTTTGTTATGGGTCGCAGGCAACTCAATGGCACATAACAAAACAACGTGAGTAATTTGATGGTTGTTACACAATTATCACCTGGCCTGGTTTGACTACTGATAATGAGCTTCTCCAATAATTTCTTGCACAAGAGAGGAATACCTTGGATGAGATGGATTGACTTAGTGACTGCGGTAATGGGAGTAGGTGTGGGAGAGATGATAAGGCTGGCACAGGATAGAGAAGGGTTCAGATCTGTTATACATAGGGTCACTACTATGAGTTGCAGGTGACTCAACAGCTCATCATCATCATCATCATCATCATCATCACAGTGATTCCTTCCACAGATATAGTCAATCTGATTCCTGGGATGTTCATCAGATGACGTTCCATGTGTAAAGTCGTCATTTGTGGTTTTTAAGAGAGTTATTAGTGATGAATAAATCATTGAGCATACAAAATTCAGTCATTCAATTTCTGGCCTCATTTCTGTCACCAAGCCCATAAACTGCTACTACCATTCCTTCATCATTGTTTAAAATTTTTGCATTCCAGCCAACAATTTTTGTTAATGTATTTATGGTCAATGCTGGACTGCAAGATATGGTAAAATTCTTTATTTCCTCTTGTTGGCTTTACCTGTTGGTTGTTATGTGCTGTTGATTTGACTATCCTGCTGAAGATTATCCAAAAATGTCTGGAACAATCTACAACAATGAATGAATGGAAATCCAAAGCTTCTGTAAATTTTCACTGAAATTAATAACAAATTTAAATTAAAGAAAAAGAAGTTAGAGTAAGGATGGCAATGGAACCACCTTACCTCTGTAACTTGATTTGTGCCACTATTAGAACCTCTACGCAGAATATTATTGCTTTTCAATTTTTGACTCATGCACTTTTAACTTGTTAGTTAAATGTGTATCTTCTAGGCTGCAACACTTCCATGATAACATCTTCAAGGATATGAACATGTACAGCTAAGCACAACTGATAGCAGTGCATCTAAATTCCAAAATCAATCTCCATAATAGTCTATGTGTTTCCTACTGCCAAGGGGGCCCTTTGGAGTAGTGAGAGAAGACATTCACCCTGAAACCCACAGCGTCCCTTTTCAGCAGGAAGTAGCTAAGAGAATACGCCATCCCCTTTTCCTTATGAATCAGGGTGAAGTCTCTCTCAGGGAGGAGTGATAGGGAATGGCAAGGGACACACTGACAAAGAAGATTAATCAGAACTGGCTTTGACAAGCACTGTGGCAATTGGACAATTAAAACAGACATGGGGGGGAGGGAAGAAGAACGAACTGGGGATGAGGGTGGAGAAAACAGTGCAACAATGAATGAATGAAAACCCAAAATCTCTGTAAATGTTCATTAAAACGAATAAAATTTAATAAAAAAAATGTCTGGAACAGTACATTGACAGAGAACTGCCAGAAATACAAGCTGGGTTTAGAAGAGGTCATGGCACTGGGGACATTATCACCAGTGTCATCAGAAGGATCTTGGCAGAAACAAAGAGTACCAGAGGAATGTCTATCTATGTTTCATTGACTATGCAAAGGCATTTGACTCTGTGGATCACAACACATTGTGGCTAATCTCAAGGAGAATGGGAGTCAAAGAACGCTTGATTGTGCACATACTCAGACCAGGAAGCAGTCCTCAGAACAGCAAGGAAACACTGCATGGTTTTAAATCAGGAAAGGAGTGTGTGAGGGATGCATTCCTGTATAACTTTTCAAACTGTATGCAGAACAGATCATTTGGGAGGCTGGCCTTTATAAGGAGGAATGTGGCATCAGGATTGGAGGAAGACTCATCAACAACCTATGTTATGTAACCTTGCTTGCTGAAATGGAAGAGGATCTGAAGTACTTGCTGCAGAAGGTCAAGGACTGTAGTCTTCAACATGAATTGAAGCTCAATATCAAGAAGACAAAGATTCTCACCACTGGGCCAATTAGCAGTTTCTTAATAGATGGTGAAGAGATTGAGATTGTTAACAATTTCAGCTTGCTTAACTACACAGTCAACACTCTTTGAACCAGCAGTCAGGAAATCAAAAGACAAATTGCATTAGATAAATCTGTTGTTAGGAACCACTCAGAGTACTGAAAAGCAAAGATGTCAGTCTAGAGGCTAAGGTACACCTGGTCCAGACCATGGTCTTTGCAATTACTTGCTATGCATCAGAGAGCTGGATAGTGACTAAGAGTGACAAAAGAAGAATTGATGGAGAAGAGTATTGACTATATCATGGACCGCCAAGAAAATAAATAGGTCTGTCTTGGAGAGGGTGAAACCAAGTTTCTCCTTGGAGGCTAGGATTTTGAAACTCTGTCTCACCTACTTTGAACATGTGGCCGGGAGGGACCAGTCCTTGGAGAAGGACATCATGCTCAGAAGGGTGGAGGGATGGCGCAGGAGATGAAGATGCTGGATGAGATGGATTGTTACAGACTGGGGAAATGGGAGTAGGTGTGCCAGAGACAGTAAGGTTAGCACAAATTAGAGCAGGGTTCAAAGTTGTTGTACATAAGGTTCCTCTGAGTTGCAGGCTACTTGACGGCACATAACAACAACAACAACAACAACAACAACAACAACAACATAGTGATCCTAAGAACACTGAAAATATACATACACATATATATTAGCAAAAGCATCCGTTTATTCCTATATTATTTTTCCAAATATTTTTTCTTTTTCTTTATTCTGTTTTCTCTTTCTTGTCTGATGTTTATTATGTAACATAGTTTTTTTAAAAATATATTTTCTTTTTTTGTTCTATGTTATGGGAAGTTAAAAGAATTTTTGTTGCATTTTCATCCTTGCTATTATACTTTTAATTTCCAATAGCGCTTTTCTTATTTTCTGATTGTTGCTTCTTTTTAAATTTTTTTCTGATTATTTCTTAATGTTGAAAACAGAATTCACAGCATTTTATGCTTCATGACTTTACAACTTTATAACTTCTCTTCCTCCTCAGAAAATACAAATTACAGTATATGTTAGGTCCGAACAGAGGGCCAAGAGGGAGAATGAAGAATTCAAAGAATACACACATTGACAAGAAGAGTGAATGGCCCTGCCCACCTGGCAGAACTAATGGATGAACCATTTATCACAATAGAATGTCTTTCCCTTCCCTCCCTAAAGAGGGAACGCTCAAAAGTGTGACTTCTTCATTCTACATCTTCAGAATGAGGAACCTTGTCCTAGAGCCTCCCTAATAAAGTTACTTTTAAGCTTTTTCTATTGTTCTGTTCTCTGATTTCTTTCCTCAGTCTGAAGCCTAACATCAGGGTGAGTGTGGCGCATTCTCTTAACTCTCTCTCAAACCTACACCCCCTGCACAATATTGAGTCCCTGGAACAATAACATAATGTCCTGCTTCTCTCCTCTCTTTCTGTTCTGTGTGCAGCTGCTGACTAGATAATCTCTGCCTCTTTTGTCCTTCTGATCTCAATATTCTCCCCCACCCCCTTTTTCCTGGAGACTCCTAAAGCTAGACCCAGTTGTTCATAAAATCTTCCAGGCATTCTAGACTCCATTCCAGGCACTCCAGTTTTCCAGTCCAGGCATTTTTTACTCCTTTGGGATCCAGGTCTGTCAACACTGGACTTCTGTCTGTGCATATCCAAAAAATCTGCAGGCCTGCATCAGGAGCCAATAAAAAAGTGCCAGATGCTTCTCTGAAGGCTATCGGTTGTGTCAGGGGACAACTGAAACATCCCTAGCCTCTCTCTGTATCTTCCCTAGCCTCTCTCTGTATGTGAGATTCCTGGTTTCTAGGGGACACCCTGAAACCTCAGTTGCCTCAGCCATAGACCTGAACACCATGGGTAGCCAAATGTCTAGGCCCCCAAGGTACAGTCCCTTGGGATACCTTCTCTAAAATTTTTCAAACTTGGGTCTGGCTGAAGACCTCTGCCTCAAGACACTGATCTTTTACTGTAACTGTGCATGGCCACAATACCAGTTGGATAATGACTCTCGGTGGCCTAAGAATGAGACTTTTTATTTCAATGCCCTTTGAGATCTTGACAATTTCTGCAAGCAGACTCAGTGATGGTTAGAGACCTCATATATCCAGGCTTTCTTTTGCTTACACTTCTCTCTCTCTCTCTCTCTCTCTGCAAGGCCTGCCAACCTGTGCCGGTTCTCTTAGCCCAAACTCCTTCAAAGATTAAGTCTCCTAGTACCAAATAATCTCCTTCCATTGCTCATTCGCAGGATCCATCTCCCTCCCCTCTGGAAGATTGCCTTTTCAGATCCTGTAGATTTCCTTTCCCAGCCTTTCCTTGCTCCCCACCCAGTGTCTCCTCCAAAACCCACCTACTGTTCCCACCAAATTGAACCTCTTTTTTCTCCTTTGTCTCTGCCCTCTTCTACTTCAACCAGTCCAGATTCAGCCACTCCCACTTCCACCCCACTTCTCCTGTTGTTAGCCACACCCGTTCCCATCAGACGGAGTCCCTCCTCTGCCCCTCTGAGAAGTTGTGCGCCTTTGAAGGTCTCATTGCGTTCATGCACCTTTCTCCCTCACTGATCTTTCCCAAATTAAAAAACACCTAGGTTCATTTTCTAAAGAACCTCACAACTCAAGGAGTTTGAGTACCTGACTCAAACCTGCGATCTCACCTTGCATAACCTTCTTGTTGTACTGTCCTCTACTCTGATGCCAGATAAGAAAGCGTGCATTCTCACTACTGCCCAGCAGCATGCGACCAAGTGCATTTAACAGATAACACCATACCAGTTGGCCCCCAGAAAGAGCTACATTGGACATACCAATTTGATACAGCAGCAGGAAGGGATAGTCGAGCTAGATGTGACAGTATGATTCAGTGTCTGTTAGCCAGCCTATATGCCAGCTCTCATAAGGCAGTCAAGTTTGACAAACTCAGGGAGATTACCCAAACTAGACATGAGAACCCGGCCACTTTCCTTACCTGCCTCACTTGATCCCTGACTCTGTATACCTGCTTAGATCCTACCTCCCCAGCAGTTCCTAGATACTCATTTTATCACTCAATCAGCCTCTGACAGCAAAAAGAAACTCAAAAAGGCTGAGGACAGCCCCCAAACACCCATTTGAGACCAGGTAAACATGTCCTTGAAAGTTTCCAAAACCCAAGAGGAACAGGCAGAAACTGATAGAGAGACTCGTGCCTGACAGAAAGCAAATCTGCAAGCCCCAGCCTTAATAGCTTCCTTGTGACAGGCAGTGGTAAAGAGTCAGAAAACATCTTCTTGTTCAAAGAGCCAGTTACCTCCTGGTGCATGCTCAAGTGTGACAAAGAGGGTTACTGGGCTGACAACTCCCCTAACAGCCTTGCCTTTTCTGTGAGACACTGGGCCATTGGAAGTCTGACTGCACTTTGATATCTAGCCGTGGTAGGGTAGTTCCTCCCCCAGACCCAGTCCTCATCCTGGCTGACCTCCTGGGCCTAGCCACTGAAGCCTGAAGAGGCCCAAGCTCGATGACCCCTATCATCCTTGCTGAGCCCATGGTAACCCTTCAGATAGTGAGTAAGCCAGTTTCCTTTCTGGTTGACACAGAGGCTACCTTTTCAGTACTCCCTTCCTTCTCAGATCTCAGTAATGGGGATTGATGGCCTCCCTTCCAAGCCTCTTACCACTCAGTCTCTCCACTTTACCCTCAATAAAGGAATACTCAACCAATCTTTTCTAGTTATCCCTACATGCCCAACTCCGTTGCTAGGCAGGGACCTTCTATCTAAACTTGGGGCTGTGTTTTACTGAAAGTCAGGTGACTCTAGTTCATCTGACCAGCCTTTGGTTCTACCCCTATTAGCACTCCTTCCCTTCCTCTGAGTCCCCTCCTACATTACCTCTACCACCAGATGTTGCCAACCCTGTTTTATGGGATATTTGCACCCCATCTCACTACCAACCTGTTCTCATCACTCTGAAGGACCCCTCCTCTTTTTCCCATTAGATCCCAATTCCCTATCTCTGCACAACACTGCAAGATCTTGAAACCCATTATTACTTGCCTACTTTCCAATAAGCTTCTTATCCCCACAAACTCTCTGTGTAATACTTCAGTCCTACCAGTTAAAAGAGCTGAACTCCATTTACTTTCCTCCAAACCCCCTGATATTTGACTCTCTCAATTGCCATCCCTCAATCGGGCCATTCTACTCCCAATAAACACCTTGACCTTTTTCAGCCACTGCTGCCCTGAAGTCCTTGAAGATTGGGCTATTTACTTTCCTCTCTATTTGACCAATCCATCCCAAGTCCAGACCATATTCTGTAGACAGCAGGTCTTATATAACCTCTGAAAGTTACCACCAGGCAACTTATGAGGGAGTCCTAGAAACAATGTGTGGGAAACAGTGAAACTTTTCGAGGGCATGGCCTCACAAAAAACCAAGCTTATTGCCCTAACAAGAGCCGCACATCTAGCTAGAGGCCTGATTGTTAACATTTACACAGATTCTAAATAAGCCTTATTAATTGCTCATTGCCACACTACTATGTGGTGTGCGCAAGGCTTTATAAAAACAAAAATCTCACCTGTAGTCAATAATAAACTGATTACTCTCCTGTTAAAGCTCTTCAATTACCTGAGCAGGTCATTATAGCTCACTGCAAAGGGCATCAGTCATATTCTTCCCTTATCACCAAGGGAAACAACAAAGCAGACCCTATAGCTAAAACTTTGGCCTTGCAACCACAAGAACAACAGATCACCCCCATCCTGTTTTTCACCATTACAAATCTCCATCCAAGATACACTATGGAAGAAAAGCAGTCTCTCCTCCAAAATGGAGGCCGCCTCACTCCCAGTGGATGGATCTTAGTAAACGGCAAAGCAGCTTTGCCTCAAGAACAAGAAGATATTGTAACGCAGGTGCATCAGTCCCTACATATAGGAACCAAAGCTCTTTTGAAATTGCTCTACTCTTTGTTTTATTCTCCTTCCCTGAGTCAGTGCAGGACAGATACCTTACTTGTAAACTAGTGAATACTCAGGAGACCATCCAGCCCACACCCCACACTCATCAACTTTGAGGCCACATACCTTGACAGGATTGGCAGATTGATTTCACCCATATGCAGACCCACAAGAAATATAAGTATCTCCTAACTATAGTAGATACCTTCTATGCATGGGTTGAAGCCTTCCCCACCCTGTGAGAAACAGCAGATGAGGTCACTGAGGCACTACTCCAACACATAACTCCCAGGTTTGGTCTTCCTACTTCTATACAATCAGACAATGGTCCTAGCTTCATCTCCAGAGTCACCCAGCAGGTATCCTCTAATTTAGGTATCTTCTGGAAGCTGCACATAACCATATCGTCTCCAGTTTTCAGGCAAAGTCAAGTGTATTAATGGACTCATTAAGTCCCATCTTGCTAAACTGTCAAGATATGCAGGTCTTGGGTTGACTCACTTCTTATTTCCTTAGCCCATATCTGAACAATACCTCATTCATCATCCTTTCTAAGCCCCTTCGAGCTAATATACGGCCAATCGTTTCTGCTCAACCATAGCATACTCACAGAACTCCCTCATACCTTCCTTATCTCTCCCTTCTCAGGTAATTACTTCTGGAACATGCAGAGTACTGCATACCCAAACCTTCATCTGAAAGTCTAGACCAAACCACTGAAGTCACTCCAGGAGATGCTGTTCTCATCAATCCTCTCCAACCACTGGGATGGACCCTACAGCAGTTCAGGTTATAGGTAACCCCCATTGGTACCACCTTTCTCAGGTCAAACATGCTCCTCTCACTGAGCGAGTTACCTACACCTCTCAGATGGTGGGTCTCACTATTCTTCGCTCAACACCCAAGCCCCAGGCAATTCTTACATATGAAAGTTTAAAGTGAGAGAAATTTCTATGCAGCAGTCTACTCCAACCACACACCTCATTGGTTCAGCAGACTGCTGTTGACAGGAATGCCAAGCAGCAGTCACCATTTCAATGTCAGTTAAAGCAGTTTCATCCTATGGACAGATTGCTTACTATATGACTAAGTCCTCTCATACTGTGGGTAGCAGCTAGAGACATATGGGTGTTGTCCATATTGGTCATGCAAGATCCATGACATTTATAATACCAATAATTTTATATATATGACAAGGAAACTTCTACCTTCATATCTCAGACCCTTGGAATGCCAATTGGCAGGCTGGGGTTAAAGGAAAACTATATCCTACTGGGTATAGTTCCTTGCCCTCTAGCACAATACACATAAGCATAGAATTACGTTCTAGATGCCAGTGCCCAAATACAGGTCTCCAATGACATTCTCCAAGCAGAGCAGAAAATGATAGAACAATTCTCTAGTGGGCCACAAACTATGCAGCCCCTAACCTGGGTCCAAATTATTCAGAGCATTTTACAATTTCATACCAAAATCAGATGGTGGCCAACCTTTTCCATTTTTCCCTGTGTGCCTCTTTACAACGACCCTTGCTATCAGCAGTACCGATCAATTTCTCTAGATCACACTCCATCCAAACACCTCAAGTCATTCCATCAGCCCAAACTGTGTGCTCGCTCCATCATTCTGGGACACATCCCGCTCTGGGGATCAGAACCTGAAAAGCAGACTAAGCCCTCTTGCATCTGCTACATAACTTCCTCATTTGCACCCTCTGTAATGGAACACAGTAACTCTATACACAATGTTAGAACAAACAAGCACACTGTACCTGAAGCAGGGCATGTCTGGTGCAATGGGACCCTATACATGCATAAATTCCACCACTAGGGGGCCCTGTTTAAAAGAACAGCATTTCTCCCAGTCAGGGTTAGATTAAGTCTAGACTCCACTGTCGTGGCTGGAAGGGAAAGCTCTTGGCCATAATATTATTTCAGGCCAGGAATTTGAAGACTGCTTGTAGCTAGCCCTAAAAACAACATCAACCTCCTTAGACTCCCTCCAGCATCAGCCGACACCGCTGGCACAGGTTGTTCTCCAAAGTAAAAAAAAAACTTTAGAACTCCTGACTGTTGAGAAAAGAGGCACCTGCTTGTTCCTGAGTGAGGAATGTTGTTACTATATAAATGAATCAGGACTAGTAGAAGAAAATGTCTCTAAATTGACAAAATTAGCTAAAAACTTAAAAACAGACAAAAATATCCCCCAACAAACAATAAACAACATAACTCACAAGCCTTCTCCCCAGTTGGCTCAAGAATCCATTCCTAGCCTGGGTTCTTCCTTTTCTAAGACCAATAGTAATCATAAGCATATTGTTACTAATTGTTCCCTGGCTTCTTAAATTCTTACTTCACAGGATAAAAGAAATTACCAACTTAACTGTGAACCAGCTACATCCATATTCTACTGTGGCTACTGATCCTGGGCCAATCCAATCCAGCCTCTGAGTCCCAGAACTTAGCCTTTGATCAACAGGAAGTAGCTAGAAAAAAGATACCCACACTTTCTTATCACTAAAGAGGCTGGGATGTTAGGTCTGGACAGGAGGCCAAAGAGGAGAATGAAAAATTCAAAGTAAACACACGTCAACAAGAAGAGTGAACAGCCCCACCGACCTGGCAGAACTAATGGATGAAATGGAATGTCCCTCCCTTTCCTCCCTAAAGACCCTGCTAGAAAAACCCTCCCTGATAGACTCAAAAGTGCAACTTCCTCATTCTACATCTTCAGAATGAGGAACCTTGCCTGGAAGCCCCCCATAATAAAGCTGCTTTTAAGCTTTTTCTCTGATTTCTTTCCTAACACTAGTATATATATATAATCTACTGTTTTTGTATTCTCTAAGCTTATTTATTTTTACTCTTTATGTTGGTGTGTTTCTTTTACTTTAAAAGCTTTTCTGAAAAATCTGAGGATATTCTACCGGAATTCTAGTTTTTTAAATTTTTTTTTTGTTTGTTTTAAGAGCAAGGATTTTAAAGGCTGAATGTGTGGGGAGGCAGGAAGCTTGGTGAGCAATAAAATTCAGTGAAAGATAAATGAGTAAGGAGTAAACTAATTTCTAGCAGATTTTCCAAATAATATTAGTGTCCTAGAAGGAGCCATTAATCTCAGCCAGCATTGAGGGAGCCTGGTTTCACGGATTCCTGGGGAGGAGTAAGGAAGGGGGAGGTAGACTTCCTGGCGTCTCTGTGTTTTCAGCTCACAGGGCCTGGCCAGAAGCCCTAGTGGCCTAATCTGCAGCAAATTGCAGCTAACCCAAAGGCAGTGCCTGTTGGCGGTTTGAATCCACCAGCTGCTGCTTGGAGAAAGATGGCTAATCTCCTTCCCTGTCATTGAAGTCCTGCTGGAGGGCCAGCTGTAAGTTGGACTACCTTGTATCCTTTTATAGAGAGTTCTGGATTCAGCTTTCTCAGTTCCTCACTGCTGTATCTTATGTGTGTGCTGGCCAGGTACACTCAGTCATCATTTGACAACTTCTTTAAAAAACATTTTTGGTCTGCTGTTTCATTCTCCATCCCTACCCCCTTTCATTTACCTGGTGGATTTATAACTTTCATTTTCCCTTTCTGTCTTTTGAGGGGAGTCTGAGAAGGAGTGGTGAAAAAAGCACATGTTCAAGTCTCTATCTTAGTAGGTAATTAACAATTGTTATTAAGCATTTTAGATGATCACTGCCTGGTATTCTCTTTGAAGAGGACTCCACCAACCAAATTTATAAATAAATAGGTCTTACTTGATTTTATCCTGCAAATGAACTTCACTAGTTACTTGGTGTGCATTAGGGCCATCTAGTGGACAAGCTCAATCAGCAAAATCACAGTGGCAGTGCAGAACACTAATCACAGTGGCAGTGCAGAACACTCAACACAGGTACCACAGACTGCCAGAGGATGAGCAACCGGCCTGAGGAGAATCACAGCCAGAACATTCCTTTGATGCAATGAAAAGGCAAGGTGCAACTTTGTCTCATGTACTGGTGCATATATGAGGAGGGAACAGTCTCTGTAGGAGAACATCATCTTTGGTGAGGTACAGGAATCAGAGAAAAAGAGAAAGACCCGCAGTAAGACCGACTGACATGTGGTTGGAACACACAATTCAGACAGCAGTGGTTGAGAATATGTCATGCAACCCAGCAGGGCCTCAGTCTCTTGTACACAAGGTCACTATGGCTGAGTATGGCACACAACAGGGTAGGATTTCAGTCTGTTGTACACAAAGTCAGGACAGATGTGAAGGCCCCGAAAATCAATTGGAGAACCTTAATTCAGCACCACAGGTTGAGAAAACAGCTAGATTGCATGGAATCACTTTCTATATCTTCGCTGTCTCTAAGTGACATTTTTTTCAATGCAAGAATGCTTCTTTTTCTTTTTACTTTCTTGTTGTATACTGTCAAATCAGATCTGATAGGCACAGAAGGAGATTGTCCCTCCTTTTCCAGTGAAGCATCTGTTGGATTTGAACCAGGCATTTTCGGGACTGCAGTGCAGCTTTTTTTGCCACTAAGCCACCTGAGCTCCCTGTCACAGAGTGCTTCTTTTGTTAATTAATTTTCATACAATCATTCATACACATGGTTGTTATGTGTGGTCGAGTCAGAAGCTCCTGCCGGTTTTCAGAGGCAGTAAATTGCACAAAAGGATAGTGTCCATCTTTTTCCCACAGAACTGTCTGTGGATTCAAACCACCTATCTTTGGGTTGGCAGCACAGCTTCTTACCACTAGGCCACTAGAGCTCTGTATACATTATGTTTATAATACTAATTACATTTGATCAATGCATTTTATTAGAAAATGTCCCTCTTATCATATAGAAAGGAAGCACATTTATTTTGTCATTTATTTTAGTATCTTTAATTTTCATCATCATAGCTATATTAAAGGCTTATTGTTGAAATTTAAAAACCAGTTTATCTCTTGATATCCTATGGGAGATGAAAAATAGCTGACCTAACTCTCTTTCTAACAGTCTTTTTATGTAACGAGGATTAAATACTATTCCTTTGTCCCTGGGGATGTTGCCCTAGTTCATTGATGGCCTTTTCCTAGGAAAGAATTAAAGAGGAAATGGCAGCTCTGATGACAATGCTGGGTCTGGCAAAAAGATGGGGCCGGACCCCGAGGTTCCTCCGGTCAGCTGAGAGACAAGCTGCCCAGGAATTATACTGCTCTGCGGTTAGTAAGACTTCACGTTAAACCAAAGTGAATGGAAAAGCTCTAAGTTATCCAAACTCTCAGCCTTATTCTCAATAATTTACTTTAAAAAAAGTAAAAGAAAAAAAAATCCACTACAACGTGGTCTGGAGATTTCAGGCAGAAATATAAAAATTACCTCTCTCTTTTTACAGCTCGAAAAGTATTATGTGTCTGTAGTGCAGAACTCGCTGTGAGTTTCCTAAACTTCAATTCAGCCAACTCTTGAGAGTTCCTGTGCCAAGATGGGTGAATGTCAGTGTTTGGGCCAAAGGCAAACCAATTAGGTCTTTAAATAGATCAAGTGTGAATGCAAATTTGCTATATAATTTAAATGCCATCTAGTGGCCAAATGTAATTTTTAGCCTTCAATCAAATCCATCCTGGTGCCTTAGTATTTTTCTTCAGGTGATTTACCAAATATCTATGTCAGAGATAGTATAGCAGTTTCTACTCTTAGAGTGAAAAACAATTGGAATATTATATTTCCTTGCCATAAAAAATGTTTGGAATATTATATTTCCTCATCATAAAAAATGTTTAACACCTTGAAATGTGCCTAAATCTCAGCATTCCAGGGACATCTGTGTCTTGAGCAACAGAGTTATTGCTCAGTTTGGTTAATATGCTGTCAACTGGCACATTAGTTGTGATCTACTTTGTAACTAAAAAATGAGAAAGTATCTCTGTCTCTATCTCTTTCTCTCTCTATCTCTATCTCTATCTATCTCTCTCATGTTGTTGTTGTTGTTGTTATGTGCGTAGGCACTTGCGACTCATAGCGACCCTATGTACAACAGCCCTAAACTCTGCTCTGTCCTGTGCCAATGGCACCGTCTCCAATACACCTATCCCGATTACCCCAATCATTGAATCAATCCACCTCATAGAGGGCCTTCCCCTTCTGCGCTGTCCATCCATCCTACCAAGCATGATGTC
>NW_006399965.1:1060996-1062221 GCF_000299155.1 Elephantulus edwardii | reverse complement strand
TTCTAAACCCAGCCTGGACTTCTGGCAGTTCTCTGCTGATGTGCTGTTCCAGTGGTTTTTGGATAATCTTCAGTAGAATCTTGCTTGCATGTGAAATCAACAATACTGTTCTATAGTTTCCACACTCTGTTGGGTCACCCTTCTTTGAGATGGGAACAAATATAGACCTCTTCCAGTCAGTTGGCCAGGTGGTTGTTCTCCAGATTTCTTGACACAACTTGGTGATTGACCATCTCATGGTGTAGTCCCTGAAAAATTACATTGCTAACCGAAGGGCCATGCCTCTTTGGCAGTGTGAATCCACCAGCAGGTCCAAGGGAAAAACTCAGCAATCTCCTCCTGTGCCAGTTATAGCTTTATAAACCTCTAGAGGGTCATCTGTGGACTGGTTCTGATTCTAGCTGCTCAATGGGAAAAAGATGGACAATCTCCTCCCATGTGACTTGCTTCCTCTGAAAACCCACTGGAGGGTCAGCTGTGGGTTGGTTCTTACTCTTTGGTACACAACACCACCACCAACAACAACATCTATATAACTAATAGAGGATATCATTGCTGATGTCAGATGGATCTTGCTGAAAGCAGAGAATACTAGAACAATGCCAATCTGTGTTTATTGGCTATGCAAAGACATTTGACTGTGTGGATCATAGCAAACTATGATAACATTGAGAAGAAAGAGAATCTCAGAACACTTAGTTATGTTTATGCAAAATCTATACGTAGACCAAGCAGTCATTGTATGAACAGAGCAAGGCAATACCACATGGTTTAAAATCAGGAAAAGAGTGCATTGATGTATTTTCTCTCTCCTTATCTATTCAGTCTGTACACTGAGAAAATCTTTGAAGAAGTGGACTCTGTGAAGAAGAATGTGGCATTGGAATTGGAGGAAGATTCATCATCAACACTTGAAGTGCTTGCTGCAGAAGATTAAAAGGCTACAGCCTTCAGTATAGTTTGTATCTCAACATCAAGAAGACTAAAATTCTGACTACTGAACCAATTGATAGGCAACATAGGTGGAAGGAAGACTGAAACTGTCAATGACTTCATCTTACTTACCAGCAGTCAGGAGACCAGAAGATGTATTTCATTGGGCAAGTCTCCTGTTAGGGACCTCTCTATACTGCTGAGGGAGTGATGATGTCAGTTTGAATCCTATCATGATCCAGATTCAGGTCACAGTCTTTTCAGTCACTTGTTTTTTTTTATTTTTATTATT
>NW_006399965.1:1008367-1060826 GCF_000299155.1 Elephantulus edwardii | reverse complement strand
AGCTTCTTGCCACTAGGCCACCAGAGCTCCCCTCAGTCACTTGTTAATGTATCTGAGAACTGGACAATGAATGTCAGTGGAAGAGTTGATGCCCTTGTGATGTTGTTTTGGTGAAGAGTACTGGATATGTCTTGGAGAAAGTGCAGCCAAAATGATCCTTGGAGGCAAAGGTGACAAAGCTTAGCCTCACATACTTTGGGCATTTTGTTAGGCGAGCTTATTCCCTGAAAAGAGACATCATGCTTGGAAAGGTAGAGGTTTGGTGAAAGAGAGACATCCTAACACAATGGATTGACACAGTGACTGCTGCAATAGGTTTGAATATGTCAGAGATGAAGAGGTTGGCACAGGATTGGAAAGGGTGTAGATCTGTTCTTCAAAGGTTTGGTATGGATCATACTTAACTTGACAACACCTAACAACAACAACATCAACAACAACAGCTTAGGAAGCTGTGGTGGCACAGAGAATAGAGAGGTGTCCAAATAAATAGGCCAGTCTGAACATGGGTGATCTGTATCTACCAGATGCTTTCACCAGAGAGAAAGATGAGTACTCTCCTGTGTGACTTATAACTGAAAAACCCATGGGTTGGTTCAGACTCAAGACAATATGTTGACTTGAATATGGAAAGAAAATGATAGCTATCGATGGTCAGAGAGAATTTAAAGGCTCAGCCTTCTGTCTCAGAACCATGAAGAGCTGTGAGGAACACATAATTTGTCCATATTTGAACGCTGTGACTGAGTAAATGACTGTGATGGCAATAGTAATAATGTGGCAGTGGTAATGCAGCTAACTGTGAACAGGTACATGCCACACAATATTGTGAATGCTCTACTTGCATGAATTTCAGGTAAACACTATTGGTACATCCATTTTATAGATAAAAGCAGAGAACAGAGTAGTTCAATTGCATAGCCACCCATGAGAAGCACAGCAAAGGAAGGAAATGTTTGGAGTCTCATTTAGTCTCTTAGCTGGTTTGAACTTTGATTGTTACTGCGTTGATGGAAGAATCCTCAGGAGTTCATGAAAATCCTGCAGTGGGGCTCCAGGCAGAGACTGGGCGGTGGCTTATGAATGAGGCTGAGCAGAGTTCTCTCTGGGTCTCTAAGGAGATCAGCTTTGATTAGACACACCTGCTCTTCTTGGCTTTGTGAGTGTGATTCATCTCTTGAGAACTGAGAGCAGAATTTGCTGTCTAATTGTGGTCTGGGGTTATTTGTAACCTTTCTCATTTCTTTACTTCAAATAGTAGACAGTTGATTGATTTGCGTGTAGCCAGACTAGCTGTGGTCATGCAAGAATTAGGGTATTATTAAGTATTTTTCTTCCTATTAGTTTCAAATCTGATTCTATTGGTTTACTACAGCCAAGTTAAAGCATTAAAGATAAGAAATGAGTTTAATACTTGGCTTTTTGTATAAGTAGAATAAGCCTCACAAAGGGTTTCTGAAGTCAGTAACAAAGGATTTATCCTTGATTTGAGAGTAAGAAAATTGATGTATAAAAATAGAAGTGATTTAGTAGCCTGCTCCAATTCACGTGACTAATAGGCAGTAGAATCAAAACTGGACTCTAATTATGTCATTGTTGTTCATTGCTGTCGAGTTGGAACTGACTCATAGCTGACTCTCTAGTGGATTTTTAGAGGCTGTAAATTCCATGAGAGAAAAATCGCCCATCTCTTGTCTGTGGTGCAGCTGGTAGATTGAAACTGCCTGCCTTTGGTTGGCAGCGCAACGCCCTTCCCTCTTGTTGTTGATAGGTGCCATCGAGTCGAATATGACTCAGAGCAACACTGTGAACAGCGGATCTGAACCCTGTTCTATTCTGTGCCATCCTCACACCTCCTGACACACAAGAGCTAATTGCAGCAGTCACCGCGTCAATCCACCTGGTTGAGGGTCTTCCTCTCCTTTGCTGACCCTTCACCCTTTTAGGCATCATCGCCGCCTCCAAGCATCATGTCCCTTCTAGCAACATGCCCGCATTATGTGAGGTGAAGCCTCATCATCCTTGCTTCCAAAGCACTCTGGCTGCACCCTCTCTAAGACATACTCATTTGTTCTTTTGACTATCCATGGGAAGTGCAGTGCTCTTCTCCAACACCACAGCTCAAAGGTGTCAATTCTTCTCTCATCCTTATTCGGTGTTCAGCTCTCAGATGCATAGCAAGTGGTCAGAAAAACCATGGCCTGAATCAAGTGTACCTCAGTCCTCAAAGAGACAACATTACTCCTCGATAACTTGGAGAGGTCCCTAACTGCAGACCCAATAAAATACATCTCCTGATTTCCTGCCTGCTGGTACCAAGGGTGTTAATTGTGGATTCAAGTAAGATGAAGTTGTTGACTATTTCAATCTTTTCTCCATTTATCATGATGTTGCCTATTGGTCCAGTGGCAAAACTCTTTGTTTTCCTGACATTAAGATGAAATCCATAATGAAGGCTGCATTCCTTGACTTTCTGCAACAAGTACTTCAAGTCCTCTTCACTTTCAGCAAGCTAGGTTGTGTCATCTGCATAACAGGTTTTTGATGAGTTTCCCTTCAATCCTAATGCCACATTTCTCTTCATAGACTCCAGATTCTTGAATAACTTGCTCAGATTATAAATTAAATGGGTATGGAGAGAATACAACCCTGACATATTACCTTCTGAAATTTTTTTATATAAATGCTTTCTTTTTTAAAGAAAATTTTTATTTTTTACTGGTTTACTTACAACCTTATTTAATTTTAAACCATGCAGTGTTCCTCGGCTCTGTTTGGTAGGCCACCATTAATATACACACATACATTTTCCACAAGCATACAGATCAATGTGTATGTATTTGTAAAAGATAATATGTATTGAATATTTTAAAATACCAAGTAAGAGTCTGATGTGCAAGTAAAAATGATACTAATTCTGATATTATCATTGCTTTTCTCATTTGGGTCGAACACAGCTCATAGCTAACCCTCCAGAATGTTTTCAGAGTCAGCATGGGGGGAGATTGCTGGTGGAACAGCTGTTTTGGAACATCTGGTGGATTCGAACCTTGTACCTTTGGGTTGCTAATGCAACACCTTAAAACCAAAGTTCTGGGGAGCTCTGGTGGCCTAGTGGCAAGGAGCTGCAACTACAATCCCAGAGGCACACAGTTCGAATCCAACAGATGCTCTGCCGGGAAAAGGAGGGACAATCTCCTCCTGTACCAGTCAGATCTGATTTGATGGCACACACACACACACACACACACACACACACAACAACACCAAAGTTATTTAACAATTACTGTTAAAAGATCTTTAAAAAAAAGAAAGTCAAATCATTGATAAAGCAAATATCGTTTAGGAGTTTTTACTGTCCTCAAAAGAAAATCTAAGTAATTCTTCGGGCTTACTGTAATTCTCCCATTTTATTTTTTTAATTTAAAACATGCATTCTTTTGTAAAGAATCTTTTGTGAAGTTTTGCAACTTTACATAGTTTAACCAGAAGGAGGCAGTGTTTTACTATTAAATTAATATTGCAAAAGTTGTAACAAGTATTGTTTTTGTTGTTAAGATGCAAATCACCTCAATACAGTAAAAAATCTTTTAAAGACAAAGAAACTTGGCTATTACCAGGCTTTGAAAAATACAATTGCATAGTACAAATCCTTCTCAGATTGAATGCATCTGAAATGTCAAATAGACTACGTTGTGACCAAATTTTTTTTATCAGGAATTATTGTTATTTTGCAAACAAAGCAATGATCAACATATAGCCTTGGACAAAAGGAAGAATAGAAAGAAGGAAAATTAATGCTTTTATTATTGCTGATGAGAAGGTGGTGTTTTATTTTAGCTTCTGAAAATTAACCAAAAGAATCACCCCTGATTAATTCAGAAATAAGGGTAATGAATGAGTTGTAACATTATTTATTAAGCATATGCAATCTATATACTTATACCACATACTCTTTATTTGAAAAATACATTCTCAAATTACTCTTTCTTTAAATTCTTACGTTCTTGATGTTAGGTGTCATTGAACCAACTCCAATCCTTTGGGACCCAATGTACAAAGATTGGAGCCTTGCCTGATATGGTGCCACCATTTATCTGCGGCCACTGCTCCGATTATTATGTCTATTAATTTCATTTAGGGCCATCCTCTCTTCTGCTGACCATCCACCCTCCCAAGTGTGATGTCCTTTTATAAGAACTGATTTTCCTGACAGCAAGCCCAAAGAACGTGAGACAATGTGATCCTATCCTTGCTTCTAACGAGAGGCTGCTCCTCTTCCAAGACAGGTTTGTTTGTTTGTCAGTCCACGAGACAGTCGGTATATTCCACCAATACCACAATTCAAAGGCATCACTTCTTCCTTAATCGTTCTTATTCATTGTCCCACCTTCATATGCATATGAAGCATTTGAAAACACCGTGGCTTGAGTTCAGCGGCCTTGCTCTGGTGGCCTAGTGGCAAGAAGGTGCACTGCAATCCCGAAGACATGCAGTTCAAATACACCAGCTGCTCTGTGGGAGAAGGATGGCAATCTCTTCCCGTGTGATTAACTGATTCAGGAAACCCACTGGAGGGTCAGCTATGAGTCGGTTCAGACCTGACAGTACACAACAACAACAACAACAATGGCACACTTTAGTCTTTAAACCGACTTTGCTTTTTGGCACTTTAAAGAAGACTTTGATAGTAGATTTTCCTAGTGCAAAACGATTTGATTTCTTGACACAGGCTTAATTACAAAAATTCCCTGACTTTCCCCTAACCACCCACCTCGATAATCATCAAAGAGTATTTCACTTTCCCATATAGTATTTATTGAGCTCTGGTAGCCTTGTTGTTATTGTGTGCCATCAAGTCACAACTGACCCATAGCTGACCCTTCAATGGGTTTCCAGTGGCTGCAGTAGAACAGGAGGAGATTGCCCATCCTTCTCCTGCAGAGCACCTGGTGGATTTGAACTGCGTGCCTATAGGACTGCAGCCTGGATTCTTACCACTGCCAACACAAAGTTACGTGTTTTGAATCCATGTGCTGCTCCACAGGAGAAAGATGAGCAGTCCCCTATCCCACATATGACTTACTGCCTCTGTCAACGTGCTGGAGGGTCACTGTGGGCCATTCTGGTTCAAGGGCAGTGGGTTGGATTTTATAGCACTTGTCCTTTTGTGTCTGGCTTATTTGACTCCACACAGTGTTCTCGTGGCTCCTGCATGTGTCTCAGTGTTTCCGTACTTCTTTGTTGTTCTTTCTCACAGAAAGAAGCCCCAGGATCCTTGCCTCCAAGGAGCAGCCTGGTTTAACCCTCTCTAGGATGAATCTGTTTGTTTTCTTGGCAGTCCATGTTACATTCAGTACTCTTCTCCAGCACCACAGCTCAAAGGTGTCAATTCTCCTTCTATCCTCCCTAGTCATTGTCCAACTCTCTGATGCATAACAAGTGATTGCAAAAACCATGGCCTGTATCAGGTGCACCTTAGTCTCCAGAGAGACACCGCTAACAAGTGATTGCAAAAACCATGGCCTGTATCAGGCCTGGTGTATGTACCAGGGATTGTTTGTTTGTTCTTGTGTTGATGAGCACTTAGGTTGTCTCCATCACTATGCTATTTCAAGTGATGCTGCAATGAACGTTGTGTACACTTTAATAGTAATTTAATAAGTGCACTTAGCTACAGGCTCTCTATTTCTTTGATTTTGTAGAATCACAGAACCATAATTTCATTTTGCCCTCTTGCTAACTGTAGGCCGGAACTCATTGCATTCGTCTACAGAAGTGTCAATCTACCTTCTTTCAAAGAAACAGGCAGAGGGGAATTGCAACATGATTGTGGTTATTGTGGACCATCGAGTTGGGACCGACTTATAGTTGACCCTCTAGCGGGTTTTCAGAGGCTGTAAATTGCACAGAAGAAGACTGCCCATCTTTCTCCCAAAGAGCAGCTGGTGGATTCAACCCAGGTGTCTTTGGGTTGGCAGTGCAGTTCCTTCTGACTGGGCCACTAGCACTTCCCTCCAACATGGTAGGTGTGCCACAACAACTCCAAGGGAGTCTGCGTGACAAAATCACCCGATTGAGGCGAAAACTTCAAGGAAGTCAGCCTCTCGGAAGGTGTGCTTTCTCCATGATTGTTCTTGGCCTTTCTGTAATTTCTCTTCTATTGTCTCTTTGTGTTTTCTAGGTGGGATAGGGAAAAAAAGGCTGTGTTCTTTACAAAAAGTGTTCCTACTAAAAGTTTGTTAGATGTTCCCGGAAAGAACTAAATGGAGGTGACAACTTCGATACGCAAACATTACCTCTGGTTCTTTTAGCATTACTAAAACTTCTCAAGAATAATATGATTTTAAGGGAATTCATGAATGCATTATAATAAAAAGAATTAATGGTGGAAATCCCAGAGATGACCACCCCAGAGATTCCTAGATTTCTAGGGCTTATAAGAACTCCTTCAAAAGAAAAACCCAAACCCTTGCCCCCCACCATGAGAACACTAGGTGGAAGAATTGTTTATCTGTTAGGTAATGGTTGTTTGTGGCAGCCCCCTATTGGGAGAGGCCCTTACAGAATTCCTGAGCCTACAAATAAACCTCTTCCATATACTGGAAAATATGATGAATTTAATGCGAAACACCCTCATCATGGTTTTTGGGATATGTTTTTCAAAAAGCTTGAAAGTGACCAGAGGAAAGATGTTATGAAAGGTGTAAGTGGTAAAATAAATCATGAAACATAAGATTGGAATGATGAATTTAGGTGATATTATGACCCAAAACATCTTTTGTATAAACCTAAACCCCCTTATTGAGATAGTGATCACCCCTGGAATAATGGAAAGTGTAAAAGTGTTGTTTTTTGAATGGAAATAATTAATATTGTAAATTCAGCTAAAAATGTAAAATGTATCAACTTAAATTTAAAATGTAACTTTTTTACTTTGCAACCCAAGCAAGTTGAAGAACAGGTTTAAAAACAGGTTTAAAAAAATTGTTTAACGGAAAAGCCATTGTCTACCAAGTTCTCCAATTACCAAAGAACCATGACCATAAAAAATAGCCTTTCATGCTCTCCAAGGAACCATAACCATAAAGAATAGCTGTGTGCAAGAAAATAATGTAAACTTTATTCTTACTTTTGTTGTTTTTCTGGTTGTTGATTAAGCCCCTAATTGTAAAAATGGAATATAAATGTATCATGCTAAATGTAATAAGCAGGAAAAAGGAAAAGGAAAGAAGGAAAGGAAGAAAGAAGAAGGAGAATTAGAACGACTTAGAATCAAAATCATCAAGATCACTTGACTGTTTGTCTTGTGTTCTTTCATCGTCCCTTCGCCGAACTTCTACCACACCTTCGTGTTCCCTCTTCGAGACCCTAGACCTCAGGCTTATAAGCCCCTCCCGACTGGAGCAGCCGGCAGGCATAGCGGGATTGAAATTATAAGGGAGATAGCTCGCCACTGGGACTCTCTTTCCTGGCATTTAGTAGACAGAAGGACTCAAGGTTAAAACTACTGACACTTTCCTCAGTCTTCCTAAGAGGTTCTGAAGAACTGGGCATGCAATGCAAGGCCATGCTCTGCTCCTTAATTCTGTTGGATGAAATGATTTAGAGAAGGCCAGAGTGGGGTGATTCCCTCCTTCACATTAGGGAGGGCCTGCTTCCAGACCCCACTGCCTCTTGCTTGGGATCTGCTTACACAGCACACTTGCTGGGCTACCACCTCCTTAGGAGACGTTGAAAACCAGAGAGCAAGGGATGATCAGCGAGAAGACACTGCATTGAGACAGTTGTGTGGCATGGTGGCGCGGGAGACATTATTATTGTTATAGAAAATAGTAAAGATAGATTTACGAGAAAGTTATGTACTCAAAAGGATGGACTGTTGTCCTTGAAAGGAAATAGGAAGAAAGGGTGAGACGTTCTTTAGGACAAGAAGACATCATGTTGTTGTTGTATGCTGTTGTGTTGAGACTGATTCATAGCTGACCCTCCACTCTGTTTTCAGAGGCAGTAAATCACCCAGGAATTTACTGCCCATTTTTCTCCTGTGGTGCAGCTGGTGGATTTAAACCATGTGCCTTTGGGTTGAGAGCACAACTTCTTCCCGCTAGACCACCAGAGCCTTCTATTCTTTAGGACAACACAATGGCTTGTTGTAACCCCTCCAGTTCCTAGGACTGTTCAGTGTGACGTGGGGCAGACCCTCAGGTGTGGGAAAGGCCTGGCTGGAGCTGAATCTCCCATATGGGGTGACTCGAAGCAGTGAGGCCTCCCTGGGGCCTTCTGACTAACTCTCACCTGCTCGCTGCTCCCACATGCTCGCTAAGAGATGCAGTGTAGATGCTGACTCCACACTGAGGGCTTATGGAGAATCAGAACCAGCCAACAGAATCGGGCCTTTATGCTACTCTTTATCTTCTTTGTCTTGATAACTCATCTACTTTGGAAGAGCCAGGCCTGGAAAAACGAGGGGTGTAACTGACCAATACAGCCCTCAGCTCAAACGCATTGTTGTCAAGTTGGAACTGATTCATGTCCTGTCCTGTCCTGTGCCATCCTCACCATCTCTGACACACACTCAAGCCCATTGCTGTAGTCACTGTGTCCATCTGCCTGGTTGAGAGTCTTCCTCTCCTTCACCATCCCACCACCTTTCCAAGCATAATGTCCCTTTCCAAGGAACAGTTTTTCCTAGCAACATGCCCATGGTATATGAGGCTAAGCTTTGATATCTTTTTCTCCAAGCATTCTGGCTGCACCTTCTCCAAATCTTATCTGTTTATTCTTTTGGCAGTCCATGTGGTATTCAACTCTCTTCTCCAACACCACAATTCAAAGACATCAACTCTTCTTCTGTCTTCCTTCATTGTCTAGTTCTCAGATGGACAATGAGTAAGTGATTGAAAAGACCATGGCCAAATCCACCAGATGCTCTGCCGGGGAAGGAGGGACAATCTCCTCCTGTACCAGTCAGATCTGATTTGATGGTACACGCACACAAAAATAATAATAAAAAAAAAAAAGAAAAGACCATGGCCTGATTCAGACACATCTTAGTCCTCAAAATTAACAGAAGATTTCAAAAGGTAGTTCAGAAAGACAAGGCAAAAAAAGCAAACTACTGTAATGAAATGTGCAGAGACTGAGACTTGGAGAATAAAAAGGGAAGAGCTTGCTCAGCATTCCTCAAGCAAAAAAAAAAAAGAAAACAAATTTCCCGAGTTATAATACTCAGGGATGCTGTGGGCAAAATTTTGAATGATCTACGGAACATCAAAGGAAGATGGAGGGAATATACAGAGTCACCAAAAATAATTAGCCAACGTGGAAATATTTCAGGAAGTACCATATGATCAAGACCCAGTAGTAATGAAGGAAGAAGTTAAAGCTGCACTGAAGGCATCATGAAAAACAACAACAACAAAAAAAGGCCATGGGAATAGATGGAATATCAACTGAAATGTTTCAAATGACCAATGCAGCCCTGGACATACTCATCAGACTGTGCCAGAAAATTTGGAGGACAGCTGCCTGGTCAACTGACTGGAAAAGATCCATGTTTGTTCTCATTCCCAAGAAAGGGGATCCAAATTATAGAACAATTCCATTAATATCACATACATGCAAAATACTGCTGAGAATCCTTTTAAAAACCTGCTAGAATAGTACTGAGTAATACGTAAGGGAAATGTGGAAAGTCATTAAAAGTCACCACTGTTATCCAGTGTCCTCATTATAGAAACACCTAAAGTGAGTGGCTTTAATGAAAATACATGTCTTTTAAGACAGGTTAGGAGATTAGGCACTTGAATTCACATGTCAGCTCTTGGGAGAAGTCTTTGTCTACTCAGGGAAAAGCCCTTTTCTCTTTTTGGTTTTTATTCATAGGATCTTTGTCTTCCAATGGAAAGGATTTTTATTATGCTTGGGCTTGGTTGCTCTTTGGTGGCCTGGTGGTAAGGAGCCAAGAGTACTCAGTTTGAATTTACCAGCTGCTCCACAGGAGAAAGATGGACTATCTCCTCCCATACAATCTGCTCTCTCTGAAAACCTGCCAGGGGGTCAGCTCTGAGTCAATTCAGACTCATTGGTACAGAAAGAACAACACTAACAATATTGGGAAGGGCATACGCCAGGGATGCATCCTATCTCCATACCTTTTCAACCTATATGCAGAAGAGATTATCCGGGAGGCTGGGCTCTATGAGGAGAAATGTGGGGTCAAGATTGGTGGACGATTTATCAACAATCTGCGTTATGTGGATGACACAACCCTGCTTGCTGAAACTGAAGAGGACCTGAAGCGCCTGCTGCAGAGCATCAAGGACTCTAGCCTACAATATGGATTGAGGCTCAATGTCAAGAAGACAAAGATTCTCACCACTGGACCAATTGGCAGCAGCAGGATGGATGGTGAAGAGATTGAGATTGTACACAGCTTTAGTTTGCTTGGCTCCATAGTCAACAGTCTTGGCACCAGCAGCCAGGAAATTAAAAGGTGCATTGCCATGGGAAAGTCTGCTGTTAGGGACCTCTCCAAAGTACTGAAGAGCAATGGTGTCTCTCTGGAGACTAAGGTGCATCTGATACAGGCCATGGTCTTCGCAATCACTTGTTATGCATCAGAGAGTTGGACAATGACCAGGAAGGATAGAAGGAGAATTGATGCCTTTGAGCTGTGGTGCTGGAGAAGAGTATTGAGAATACCATGGACTGCTAGGAAAACAAACAGATTTGTCCTGGAAAGGGTTAAACTGGGTGGCTCCTTGGAGGCAAGGATTCTGAGGCTCCGTCTAACATACTTTGGACATGTTGTGAGGAGAGACCGGTCCTTAGAGAGGGACATCATGCTTGGGAGGGTGGAGGGACGGCGCAGGAGAGGAAGGCCCTCTATGAGGTGGATTGATTCAGTGACTGGGATAATTGGGATGGGAGTGTCGGAGACAGTGCGATTGACACAGGACAGAGCGGAGTTTAGGGCTGTTGTACATAGGGTTGCTATGAGTTGCAGGCGACTCTATGGCACATAACAACAACAATAAGAGTTTGATTTAGGACACACCCTATACTAATATTGGCCCACTGAGATAACAAAGGAAATCCCTTCTTAATGAGATTATAGCTACAAGCATAGGGGTTTAGGACTTAATGACATGCATTTTTCCCACACATAATTAATCAGACATGTACTTTTTTGGGACATAATTCAATTTATAACATTCTACCTTTGGCCTCTCAAATGCATATCTTTCCAAAATGCACATCATATCTACCTCATCACATCATCCCAGCAAGCATAAATCAGTTGGAAAACAAAAACCCAAACCATTTCTTATCAAATTGATTGGTTCACAATGATTTCTATCAGAACAGAACTGTTCCATCGAGTTCCTGAGGCTAGAAATCTTTATAAACTCTGCCGTGTCTTCCTCTGGTGAAGTGACTGATGGTTTTGAATTGCTGATTTTTCTATCTATTCTGATTTAAAAACCTCCTCATCTTCTCAATCTCTAAATGAGACAGATGCATGTGAGACTTTAGGCATATTCCATCTTGGAGAAAGGTCCTCATCTATGAACCTGTGAAATCTAAAATATAAAGGGTCTGCTTCCAAAGTACAGTGATGATCAGTTACAAGGTAGTTGTTGTTGTGTACCATTGAGTCACAATCAGCCCACAGCTGACCCTCCAGTGGGTTTTCAGAGCCAGGAAATCAAACAAGAGAATATTGCCATCTTTCTCCCAAGGAGCTGGTGGATTTGAATTCTGTACCTTTAGGTTGGCAGGGCAGTTCCTTACCACCAAGCCACCAGAGCTCTCTAGGTACAAAGCAGACATTTCTATTACAAATGGGAGAAAATAAAGGGTAAGAAAGAATAATGGACACCAAGCAAGTCCAAACCCTAGCAGAACAAGTTAAATTAGCTCTCAAGGCTTAACAATAATCCTCCGTTCTTTGAGATCATGTGAGCAAAGGCCCTACCTTCCAGACTCTGAATGCTGGCTACCTGTGCTGATTTCAGATAGGGCCACCAGGTCCTGGGCTTCAGCCCCATTTCCAGGCTCACTGGGATGGGGACTCAGTTCCCCCAGCTTTGAGCAGCCCAATTTTCAACCATCTGAATGGTGAAACCACTCCTTTGGCCCCTGCAGACTCCATTCTTTTGCATCTTTGACCTAGTGACCCCACCCTTCAGTTTTGGTCAATGTTCCCCTCCCCTTGGTCCACTTGAACAGCCCCTTTCACATTCTGAGAACAAACTGACAGAGGCTTGACTCTTAGGAACCTAGGAGGATGTCATGGTTCCACCGTCTAAAACCAGGCCCCTCCCTGCCTTCCATGCTCCTTCCAACAGTCCACTGAGCTGCTTGAGGACCAGTCTTTATCTTTTCTCTGAAGTTGACAGATATTTGTAGCCCAGTCACCCCACTGACGCAGTTTGTCTAGGGAATCCCAGGAGACAAGCAGCTTCCCTTCAGCTCATGCTGTCTTCTTCCTTTTCACTCCAAGCTAATGAGAATTTTGCTTTGGTGGTTGAACAAATCCATCTGTCGCTGGCCTCATTTCTTTATGAGAAGTCCGAGCCACTGAGTCTTTGGTGAGTGTTTTCAGGCATACACCTTCAGTTTGTATAATAGAGCTTTCCAAACTTTGACACTCTGGTGTCATTTTGCACGGTTCATTTTAAGTCCACCTTTTCCTTTCCACATTCTGCTGTGAGGTGAGAGGAAACCGCACACTGTCTCTTCAAGATCTCACTCAGAAATTCTCTCAGCCAAACACTCAAGTTTGTCACATACAAGTTCTACCTTTTGCCAAATATTTGAACACAATTTAGACAAGTTCTCTGGCATTGCGTGCAACACTTTGTTTTTCCTTCATTGTCCAGTTATATATTCACAATTTTCGAGTTTCCACAACATTTTCTTTCCATTTAATGATTACATTTCTAGCAGCATTCTGTTGATGGTACCTGGTGTATTTTTTAAAACAATAGCAATTCTTTCTAGAGATCTCCCTTTTTTCTTCTGAGCTTTTGTCAGAGCTGTCTCTGACATTCATAATTCTACTAACTGTCCCGTCAAGTTGAGTCCCATCAGGCCTTGTACGACCCACCTTTGACTTCCCAGGGGGCGTTTCTCCCCCTTTCTTCACCTTTCCCTTTAACTCTTCCACATGGCCGATCTATCTTTCACCAACTATATGTCTCCTTTGCTTTATCTTAATAAACCTTTATTTCACTTGTTTTGATAAATTTAAAAAATGAAAATGTCCTTTAGAGTCTACAGATTAGCCAAATTGCAAAAGCTCTTCCCTAATTATTAGATTACTCTCTTGTTGCAAATATCTTAGTTCGAGTTCTCTAGAGGAGAAAAAAACCCCAATGAAATATATAGCTAAGTATATACAGAGATTTACTTCCAAGAAATGGTTCTCACAATTGTGAGGAAACATGTTACAAAATTGTAAAAGGTGGCAAGTCTCAAATTGATAGGTGGAGTAGGAGTAGCAGGCTCTCCACTGGCTCACAGAGCGCCAGGGGCCTGTGAATCCCAAAGACGCAGGCCTCTCCTAGGCTGGCGACTCCTGCAGGTTCACACAGCCTTCAAGAAGTATGCAGTATCAAATATTCATTATCAAATAGAATTATATCCACAAATATAGGAATTAGGATTGATTATACATATTCTGGGGAGAGACATGATTCAAGCCATAACATTTAAGGATTAGGGAAAATGAAATGTCTCATGTTTATAGCCCACTGATTACAGAGAAATCGGCTGCAGAGGTATGTTATGGGAATGCTAGTGAAAAAAGTTTTCAGTTCCACCAATTTTGATTTCTTTTTATTTCCCAGGGAAGGAAGTTCTGCAGGAAATTGGAACAGTCACCCTTTCTCTCTCAATAGCAAGGGGAAGTAGCTCAGAGTTGGTTTCTGGGAAACCCTGGGGTAGGCACGTGTCCTAGTTATCTAGCACTGCTCCAACAGAAACACCACCAGGAGATGGCGTCAGCTGACAGAACATTCCCCTCCCAGGTTACAAAGCTCTAGGGGAAGACTGTCTGTCTGCTCTGAAGGACGATGGTGTTTGTCTCCTTTCAGCAACATCTGTGGGCTTGGTGAGATCTCCAGAGGTCTTGGCATCAGTCTTTCCCTGATTGTAGCGGTTTTCCAGTGCAAGGCCGGATCCAAAAGAGGAACTCTGGCCCTTCTCTTTTGGTGGCGCTGAGGGCTTATCTCTCCACTTGCTTCTCTCTCCATTCATGGATTCTTGTTGTCATGTGCAGTCCAGTCACTTGTGACTCATAGTGACCCTATGCACAATAGCTCTGAACCGGGCCCTGTCCTGAGCCAGTCTCAGTGTGTCTGACACAGGTACCTTCATTATCTCAGTTACTGTGTCATATCTCAGTTACTGTGTCAATCCATCTCATCCAGGGTCTTCCTCTCTTGCACTGTCCCTCCAGCCTTCCAAACATGATGCCCTTCTCCAAGGACTAGCCTCTTCTGGTCACATGCCTAAAGTATGTGAGATGGAGCTTTAAAGTCCTTGCCTCCAAGAAGCAGCTTGGCTTTATCCTCCACAGGACTGACGTGTTGTTCTCTTGGAGTCTGTGTTACATTAATATTCTTCTCCAGGACCACAACTCAAAGGCATCAATTCTTCTTTTGTCACCCTTAGTTATTGTCCAGCTCTCTGATGTGTAGCAAGTAACTGCAAAGATCATGACTTGGATCAGGCACACTTTAGTCTCTAGACTGACATCATTGTTCTTTAGCACTCTGGAGAGGTACCTGACAGCCAATTTTCCTAATGCAATTAATCCTTTGATTTCCTTATGGCTGGTGTCAAGAGTGTTGATTATGGACCTAAGCAAGCTGAAGTTGTTGACAGTCTCAATCTTTATTTCCATCTATCATGATGCTATCAATTGGCCCAGTGGTGAGAGAATCTTTGTTTTCTTGATGTTGAGCTTCAATCTGTATTAAAGACTGAAATCCTTGACCTGCAGCAAACACTTCAAGTCTTCCTCAATTTCAGCAAGCAAGATTACGTCATTTGCAAAACACAGGTTGTTGATGAGTCTTCCTCCAATCCTGATGCCACATTTCTACTCATAAACCCGCGCCTCCCAAATTATCAGTTCTGCGCATAGATTGAAGAGACAGATCTCTGGATTGATAAAATACATCTCTGATTCCTTCCTTCCCTGACCTTGCAATCCTATGCAATGTTTCCTTTATCTCTTCTGACAACTGCTTCCTGGATGAAATATAGGTTTTTCATGAGCAGAATTAAGTGTTCTGGGGGTTCCCTTTCTTCTCAAGATTAGTCACAATTAGTTGTGACTCACAGTTAAATGCCTTTGCATAGCTAATGAGACACAGACGTTTCTTTGGTATTCTCTGCTTTCAGCTAAGATCTATCTGATATCGACTACAATGTCCGTAGTGCCATGGCCTCTTCTAAACACCCAGTCATTTTTGGATAATCTTCAGCAGGATCTTGCTTGCATATATGATATTAGCGATATTGTTCGCTAACTTCCACACTTTGTTGGCTTAGTTTTTTTTTTTGGAATGGGAATAAATCTTTTCTAGTGAGTTGGCCAGGCAGCTGTCCTCCGGATCTACTGGCACAACCTGGTGAGCTCGTCCAGGGCTGCATCTCTTTGTTGAATTATGCCAGTCGGTATACCATCAGTTCCCGGGGTCTTGTTTTTTGCCAGTTCCTTCAGAGCAGCTTGAATTTCCTCCTTCATCACAATGTGTTGTGTTTTCAACTCCAGGAAATCTCCCCTCGCATTCATAAAATCAGGGCAGAAGTGGGATTATGGCTGTGGCATTCCATCCTTTATTCTTTGACAACTGGTTAATTGGTTTATCAGATTACGGAGGGTCGTTAAAGAGCTGCTATTACATCATTACCTCCCAGATACTGAAAATCATAGACCAGCCAGGTAATCATATACTTTAGGGGACACACAAATCAATTCATGTAAAAGACAACCCCCCCATCCAGGAGGCGGAGAGAGAGAAGGGAGCAGGAAAAGGAAGGAAAAGGAAGAGAGTCAATTGATGAAATACTGCAACTCTGATTTCTCTCATTCTTTCATGTACTAAGAGGAGGAAAAGTTAAAAGTAACTCTCTTTCGTTTTGGTGTTATTCCCAGAGCACAGACCCGGCAAGGTTCAAACTTTCTGTGAAATGTACAATATTCAACATTGAACCACCCAGGCAGTGAGTCAGAAATGTCTCAGAAAAGCATCTAAGCAGAGAGAAGGGAAATATAGAGCCCCAGGAATCCTTTGGCCTCTTTGTGAGGTGAAAAGACGTACTGTGATGTGCTAAGTGGAACATGGCAGAATTGAAGCAGACGTCTGCGAGGGCTGGTGGAGCAAGGGCTGGGAAGATGCTTGTGAAGATGTCTCTCAGGGCCTGTCAGAAAAGAGATAGGCCTGGAGGATTTTAAGGCCAAAACAGTCAAAGATTCAGCTGGCAAGCTAAAAGAAAGATTCCCAAGACCCTTCATCTTTAGCAAGAAAACTGACTTTAGATGCTGCCAGCCACAGATGTACCAAAGTAAACAGTGACCAGGCTTGGCAAGAGATGTTTCTGAAGAGGCCAATCCCATTGTCAACCGTCCTTTCTTCCTCATTTTAGCTGCCCCTGTTGATACTGAATAAAGTCAAGTCAAACTGACCCTTCAGCAGTTTTTCAGAGGCAGTAAATTGCATGGAAGGAAGATTGCCTATATTTTTCCTGCAGAAGAGCTGGTGTATTCTAACCACATACCTTTGGATTGGCTTTCCTTACTACAGACAGAACCCAACAACAAGCCATCAGATTTCCCTCAGCTTCCCTTGCTGGTGTTGTTGTTAGGTGCCACTGAGTGGACTAGGACTCACAGTGACCTTGTGGACAGCTGACCCGAACCCTGCCCTTCCCTCGTCATCTCTGACACATTAAAGCTTTTGCTGAAGTCACCGTGTCTGTCTGTCCGATTGGGGTCGCTTCTCTTAGAGGTATACAGTTTCTTCACTATCTTCAAGTCCCCATTCCAGGGAGGGTGTGGGGAAGGAACCAAGAAAACAAACAAGTGCTGAACTTTGAACTATTTACTTTGCATACCAGCAGCCAGGAAATTTAAAGATGGGAAAGTCTACTGTTAGGGACCTCTCCAAAGTACTGAAGAGCAACGGTGTATCTCTGGAGACTAAGGTGCGTCTGATACAGGTCATGGTCTTTGCAATCACTTGTTATGCATCAGAGAGCTGGACAATGACCAGGGAGGATAGAGGGAGAATTGATGCTTTTGAGCTTTGGTGTTGGAGACGAGTGTTAAGAGTACCATGTACTGCTAAGAAAACAAACAGATTCATCCTGGAGAGGGTTAAACTGGGCTGCTCCTTGGAAGCAAGGATTCTGAGGCTTGGTCTGACATACTTTGGTCATGTTGTAAGGAGAGACTGGTCCTTGGAGAAGGACATCATGCTTGGGAGGGTAGAGGGCAGGCGCAGGAGGGGAAGGCCCTCTGGGAGGTAGATTGATTCAGTGACTGGGGTAATCGGGATGGGTGTGTCGGAGACAATGAGATTGGCACAGGACAGAGCAGAGTTTAGAGCTGGTTGTACATAGGGTCACTATGAGTCGCAGGCGACTCGACGGCATGTAACAACAGCAACAACATTTACCTGAAAGAGATCTTCAAACAGCAAGGAGCACATTTGTATCTCCCTCTCTCACTCCCTCCTGCTACTTCCATCAAAGAGAACGGGACTTGAAAAGACATTTACCTCATTTATACAGGAAAGCAGTGTGCCCCAATCTGTTTAGTGTGGATTCATTGTAATGAACATACATGGGAATGTGGAGACTCAGGCTTCGGATTAGCCGTGTAACTCACCATGGACTGTGTCACTAGCTTGATTGTCAAGTTCTATCATATGTCCAACTGGAAAGTCCTGCTGCTGACATTTGTGGAACCCCTTCCTGCTTTGTCACATTGGAGAGCAGTCTGTCCTTAATATAGATTGAATTTTGTGTCCTCTCCCCAATCCCTGTGTCAAATATATGTTGAAATCTTTACCCTTAAATCTGTGAGTATAATCCTGTTGGGGAAATAGTTTGCTTTGGTATGTCAAGGAGATATTATGAATGTAGGGTGTGTGCCGCATAATGACTCCTGAGTGACACGAGTGGCTTAGATATAGAGATAGGGTGATCGGGATGGACATAAAGATCATCACATTTTAGTCATAACAGATTCAGTCGTTTTTGTTGCTGGGGTTAAAGAAGCTGAGAGAAGGAAAGATTTTGATTCCAAGTTGGCAGAAAGCCTTTCTCTGGAGATGGTCCTCTGAGTTTGGACATCTAGCATCCTGATGGGATCCCTGGAGCCACAGTTCACAGTGTTGTTAACCAAAGTCACCTTTCTACCTCTTCTGATAGACCATCAGCCCTGCAGCAATCTCCTCCTGTGCAATTTATTTTTGTTGTTATGTATCATTGCGCGGGAACCAACCCACAGTAGACCCTCCAGTGGATTTTCAGAAGGAGCAAATCCCATGGGTGGAGACTGTGCATCTCTGTCTTCCTCAGAGCAGCTGGGGGATTCGAATGGCATGCCTTCAGGTTGGCCACACAGCTACTTACTACAAGACCACCAGAGCTCCCTGTACAATTTATAGCCCTGGGAAAACCCCTGAAGCCCTAGCTGTGAGTCGTTTCAGACTCAACTGCAATGAGTAAATGGTGAAGTAAAGTCCTGTTCTTTAAAATACCCATTTGTTGTGTTGCAATCTCAAAGGAGTGCGGTTCCAATCTACCAGATGCTCTGTTGGAGAAGGAATATGTGCCAGTTGGATCCGATTTGACAGTACACAAAATGGGGAGAAATAAAAAAAAGAAAAAATATCCACTTGTCATATTTCTGTCACAATAGAGAAAGAGAGGAAGACTCTCAATAAGAGGAATTGACAGAGACTAGCAACGGGCTCGAGCAGATTGGAGACTGTGATGACGGAGCAGCATAGGGTGAGGTTCTGCTCTGTTCTTGTTCTTGTTCACAGGGTCGCTCTGAGTTATAGTCCACTCGAGGGCGCGTAACAACAGCAGCAGCAGTAGGTAACAAAACAACCTCTAATCTGCTTAGTAGTCCTCTTAGACAAGTCCACTGGGACATTGGCCTCCAGGTTTTCATTTCTTAGCTTAGTTTTTTTGCCTACTCTTCATAGTCTTTCCTCTAAGCCATTTAATAGCTTTTAGCCTTTTGTAAGCCTCCAGTCAACTACCTATAGGATTAGCAAACAATACAGTGCTTGGCTCACGTATTTATGAGTCATGATCTATCTCTTGCAGCTACTTATTTCTTCAGATTATTGCTTAATTCATATAAGGTTAAACTTTCATTTTAATGAATTTTTTTTTCGTTTTAATGAATTTAATAGTTTCAAATATCTACTGAACTATTCAAAATCCTTCAGATCTAGGTGTAATGACTTTTGAAACAATGCTGACCAAAGGATATTTATGTTCTATAGGTTGAAGTTTTGCTTTTATTAAAAAAATAGTTTATTTTCATTGTAAACATTTTGGTTGATATTTGGAAGTTTGGTTTAGTAGAAGTTTAGAATGTGTATTTACTTAAAACGAGACATTTACGTGTTGTAATGTCTATTTTGCTTGATTACTTACTTAACGAAGCATAACAAACAAAAATGCTGAACATGCTGTTCAACCATGTGAAACACACTGGGAATTCTAAAAGATTAAATTTCAGTAAAATATATTGGGGAAATTCTATACAATTAAGAAGCTATGGGTTTAAGGAAATTGTAAGTCTGTCATTTTCCAAGAAAAAAGTTTTAAGAATGATTTGTGTATATGTATAGAAAAAAAGGGAAATAATTCAAGAATTCCTAAAATACATAGCTTATGGGTCTCAGGGTGGATTTTGTGGTCTAGGCTAAGACTGCAAATAGTATTTTCAAAAAGCCAAAAACTACCACTGAGTTAATTACACTAGAGATATCTTTCAGTTAAAGACTGACTGGAGATAAGCCCTGTCATCTGTGCTTGAGAATATTATGAAATATTTCAGTGTTCGTGATCAAACCCCAGACCAAGCCCGTTGTTGATTCCAACTGGCTCTGACTCCATGTGTGTTTCCTATGTCTTTCTATTGAATTCCACGTTTCTATTGAATCACTGCCTTTGGGTTAATAGTCAGATGCTAAACTGCCATGCAGGGTCTCCAACATTCATGATACTAGGTACAAAATAATACATTTAATGTAAAAAAATATTTTTTTCAGTCAAACAAATTTAATCAGGTTAATAGCCAGAATCAAAGTACAAGAAAAGTTGCTTTTAGTTTTTCTTATTTAAATTGTTTTTCATTGTCTTTACTTGTAAAGGTGTTGAAGGTGGGAACCATCTTTTTTCTGGTGGTGGAATAAGGTACATATTGTTCTGGGGTGCCGGACTCGTTGAACCTATGGTCCATCCAAATGAACTTATGAGCAATAGGTGGCTTTGTTGTTGGTGGATTATCGGTCAATACAGCGAAGCCAACGGTGCCATTCAGGAGGCACCATGCTTCCATCCACATCCCAGAATGTGTTTTTACCATTCATTTCGGTAGTATATATAACCCATCGGTGACGACCAAAAAACTGCTTGTTGTCTTCATAGTATTTGTTTCCATGTTTCTCTTCCCCTACTAATATCATTTGCCCTGGAGAAAACTCTTAAGTAGCAGCGGAAGCGGTGATGGCCACTAATTTGCTGCAGCCCGCATATCAGGACCTGCATACACTCCATCTTGGCCCCCCAAAATATTTATTTTTTAAATTTTCCTAAATTCTTACTTTTTACCTTCCTCTTTTGAATTATAGATGTTTGCTCCTTTCTCTTCTCATTTGACTCATTACTCATCAGTACATGAAGTTTTACCTCCTCACATAATTAAAGGTGACTCTATTTTGAGGAGGCATTTCTTCCTTAGTCATATTGTTAATGCCTTCCAACCTAAAAGATTCATCTTGTAGTATTGTATTATATATCATTCTACTAAAAACAATATTATTTTATGCGGTTTACATACAAAGTTCATAAAGTTCATATACATTGTTTTTCACACCAGATCTTTCCCCTTCTTTTACCAATCCTTCCCTTTACCCATCAAATTATGTGGCCCTATGTTTGCACCCCCCATCCCCTCCTTGGGTCCTCATACACAATCTACAATAATAGTCCTGTACAGTATTTATCTTTATGAGACTAAGTTAGTTCACTTAGTATAATGCTCTCCAGTTCCTCCCATGTTAGGTAGTAATTTACAAAATCATGACTTCACTTCTGCATGCTGCATAATATTCCATTGTGTGAATGTACCACAATTTCTCAATTTATTCCATTGTGGTTGGACATTTGGGTTGTTTCCATGTTTTTGCTATGGTGAATAACGCTGCTGTGAACTTTGTTGTACAAGTCTCTATGCCTCAGTTCTCATTTTCTCAGAGTATATTCCAAGCAGTGGAATAGCTGGGTCATATAATGCAAATAATTTTATAAATAATTTTAAATTGATATTTTAATGAAACTTTATAGAGAACTTGGATTTCCATTCATTCATTTTTGCACATTTTCCTCCCCGCCCACCTGCTCCCACCCCGTGTTGGCTTTTCTCTTTGAAAAAAAAAATCTTTAACACCCCTCCTCCCCCCAGTCCACTTTACTATGCAGCTCTTATTCTGGACTCTTGTCATGCAAAAAATACCTAATGATATATTCCTTTTAAACAGTTCTCTCCCTCATCTGTTTCAATGCAGTGTGCATTATTTATCCCTTTTTTTCTTAGTTTTCCCCAACCCTGTTTTTTTTCCTCTTTTTTTCCCCAACCCTGTTTTATATCAGTGACATTATTTGTCCTTTTGTGACTGAGGTATTTCACTCAGCACAATGTCCTCCCAGGTCACCCATTTGTATGACATTTCATGAGTTTCTTGATTTTCAATGCAGCATAGTATTCCATTGTGTGAATATACCGCAGCTTTTCTATCCATTCACTTGTTGATGGACACTTGGGTTGTTTTAAACTCTTTGCTATTGTGAACAAAGTAGCAATAAACATGGTTGTGCATATAACTGCTTGGGTGGCAATTCTAGTTTCTTTAGGGTATATTTCCAGTAGTGGATTTGCTGGGTCAAAGGTATTTTTATTTCCAACGTTTTGAGAAAACAACATATTGCTTCTAGAGTGGTTGCATAATTTTACAATCCCACCAACAGTGAATAAGGGTTGCAATCTCTCCACAACCTCATCAGCAATTGTTGTTTGCCTCTCTGTTGAATTTTACTATTGTTACTGGGATGAGATGATATATCATAGTGGTTTTGCTTTGCCTCTCTCTTAGAGCTAGGGATTTTGAACATTTCTTCATGTGTTTGTTCACCATCTGAATGTCTTCTTTGGTGAAGTGTTTGTTCATTTCTTGTACCCATTTTTCAATTGGATTGTTTACGTTGTTGTGGTACTCGAGTATTCTATAAATTCTAGATATAAATCCCTTATCAGATATGTCATTACCAAATATTTTTTCCCAGTCTGTGGCTTCCTTTTTACTTGGTTGGAGAAGATTTTTGATGTGCATAGGGATATGATTCTTAGAAGGTCCCATTCATCTATTTTATCCTCTCCTGGTTGTAGATTTTTCAGCATGTTTAGAAGATTGTTCATGTTGTGGATTAGGGCTTCTAGAGTTCTCCCAAGCTTTTCTCTAATAAAGTTTATAGTCCTTGGTTTTATTCCTAGGTCCTTGATCTACTTTGAGTTGGTTTTTGTGTATGGATACCTCTTATTGCCTTCTCTTGTCTTATTGCTACAGCTAAGATTTCCAATACAATATTGAATAGGAGAAGTGATAATGGATATCCTTGCCTAGTTCCTGTTCTCAAAGGAAATGCCTTTAATCTCTCTCCATTGAGAACAATGGTTGGCTCTTGGGTTTGTGTACTTTTTACTATGTTGAGGAAATTCCTCTCTAATCCTATTTTGTTGAGTATTTTAATCAGGAAAAGTGTTGGATTTCTTCAAAGGTCTTTTCTACATCAATTGATAGGGTAATGTGGTTCTTGTTCTTTGCTTTGTTAATGTGATGAATTACACTGATTGTTTTTCTTATGTTGAACCATCCCTGTATACCTGTTATGAATCCCACTTGATCATAGTGAATTATTTTTTTTTATGCAACCTTGGTTTCTATTGGCCAGGATTTTATTCAGGATTTTTGCATCTATGTTCATGAGGGACATTGGCCTATTGGTTTCTATTTCGGTGGTGTCTTTACCTGGCTTTGGTATCAAGGATATGTTTGCTTCATAGAATGAGTCTGGGAGAATTCCATCTTTCTCTATTTTCTGAAATAGTTTATGTAGAATTGGAGACAGATCTTCTCTGAACGTTTTATAAAACTCACTTCTAAAACCATCTGGTCCAGTGCTTCTTTTAGCTGTAAGTTGTTTTATTACCTTTTCAATTTCTTCTTTTGTAATGGGTCTGTTCAGGTGTTTAATTTAGGTTTGTGTCAGTTTAGATAGGTTTTTAGTTTCTATGTATTTGTCCATTTTCTCTAGTTTTTTATATTTGTTTGTGTAAATTTTTTTCACAATATTTCATAGTTAGCCTTTTTATTTTAGTTGGTTCTGTTGTAATTGTTCTTGTTCCATCTTTTATTCAGATTATTTGTCTTTTTCTACTTTTCCTTTGTTAGTTTTGCTAGTGGTTCGTTAATTTTATGGACCTTTTCAAAGAACCTAGTTTTGTTGATGGTTTCAATTGTTTTCTGTTTTCAATTTCATTTATTTCTGCCCTAATTTTTAAAACTTCAGTATTTTTAGAGGGTGTCAGGTGTTCTTGCTGTTCTTTTTTAATTTGTTGGTTAGATAGTCAATGATCATTTTCCCCTGCCTTTCGATGTGTTTACTTATTTCTATAAATTGACTTCTGATTACTACTTTGGCTTTCTCAGAAATTTTGGTAAGTTGTCTTTTCATTATCATTTGTTTCAAGAAACTTTTAAATTTTATTTTTTATTTTTTCTAGTACTCACTCATGCTCAAGCAAGGTGTTGTTCAGCTTCTAAATTTATGGGTTTTCTCTCCTTTATCCCCTTGTTATTAATTTCTAATTTTATAGCATTGTGGTTTGAGAAGATGCTTTGTATTATTTTTGTTTTTGAATTTATTGATGTTTGCTTACTGACCTAAAATGTGATCTATTCTTGAGAGCATTCCATGCACATTGGAGAAGAAGGTATAATGTGCTGTTTTGGTTGCATTAGCCTATAAATATCTATGAGATTGAGTTGGTTTATAGTGTCCTTTATTTCTTCAGCATCTTTGTTGAGTTTCTTTATGGTAGTTCTTTTTTTTTCCTTGAGAGTGGTATATTGAAGTCTGCAACTACTACAGTGGTGTTGTCTATTTCCTTTTCAGTTTTGTTAATGTTTGTTTTATGTATTTTGAAAGTCTTTCATTCAGTGCATAGATATTTCTCTTCTTCTGTAGACCCTTAATCAATATATAGTGACCTTTCTTATCCTTTGTGATGGTTTTTGCATTGAAATTTATTTTATCAGAGATTAATATCACTACTCCTGTTTTTTTCTGGTTGCCATTTGCTTGGTATGTTTTTTTCCCACCCTTTTATTTTTATTCTATCTTTATGCCTGAAAGTTTTCTTCTAGTAATTCTTCCACAACTTTTTCAGTGCCTTTACTTGCTGTTCTGGGATTCCAATTACGCATATGTTATTCCTCTTGATGGTGTCCCACATTATTCTTAGGTTTTCTTCTTTTTCATTCCTTTTTGATTCTGCTTTCTGTTCTAACAGATTAGTGGTAGCAATTCTATTTTCTATTTCACTGGTTCTGTGTTCCGTCTCTTCATCTCTGTTCATGTGTCCCTCCATCACATTGGCAGCATCTGAAACATTGGACCTCAAATTTTGCGTTGTGGTTTCTTGTTTTTTTCCAAGGCCTCTAATGCTGTGTTTGTTTTATCTGCTTTGTTTCGGGTTGTTTTTATTTTTTTAGGCTCCTCCTGGATTTTGCTTGCAGTGTCCTGTAATTCTTCAAGTTTGTCTTTCACCATTGAACATATTCAATCATTGTTCTTTTAATTTCTGTGTCAGAAAGTTCCATCAGACTTTCTGGCTTCAGGAAATCCATTGATATTGTATCACTTTTGGGATGACATCTAGCTTTGGGCTTGTGTAGGTTGTGAAGTATTTTGCTTCTTATGTAACATTGCTGTGATAGAGTTTTATATGCCTGAGGTGATAGCAGGTTCTTGATCTGAAGTCACTGCTCCAGAAGAGGGTGGGGCAGCTACCTTGCTTGTGTTTCTCTCTGAACTTTTCACCCAAGGGATAATATGCTTCAGTTCAGGAGAGAAAAGATCTGTGAAAGAAGACTCTTTTGTCAGACAACTGTTGTAGCTAGGCCAGTCCAAGGCGCTCCAGGCTAAAGGCAGCTAATTGACTGGATGTGAGGAGATGCAAGACGGAGTGTGGAGATGCGTGAAATGTGGAGATGCACACAGACACAAGCAGGTCAGATATGCACACACGACATGTGTACATGGCATATACACATGGTGTGTGTGCATGGGGACCTGAATGGAAAACCAGAAAGCTTTGATTTTCCACTTGAGAACTGGGTCTGCCATCTCTCTCAAGCTCCAGCTGTCTCACTCTCTTCTGCTTGAGCTTAAAGGGTCCCACATGGTCCAGCCAAACAGCAGTGATCCCCATAAAGAACTTCAGTCAAATGTCAGCTGTCCTTCTTACTCCTGGTGGGTCATTTCTGGTGGGTGGCCTGGGTCTGTGTTGCTCCGGGTTTGGGTCTCTCCCGGTCTGTGTCACTCCCAACTCAGTTCACTCTTTTCTGACGGTGGTGCAAATTCAGTTTTTTTCTAGTTAATAGTCAGGCATGGCTACTGACGATATGGCGGCTTCTGAGGAAGCAGCAGCTGCTGACAACACCCTATAACAGGAAACAGGAAATTCAGAAGGCTGTCCAAGATGAGGCTTTCCTCTACTGTCTTTTCTGCTCAATAAGCTTCAGAAGGAAGGGGGGATTTTCATCATTTTGGTCACACAGGAGCATTGACCCCAGGCTCTCTGAACCTGCCAGAGAGATCTCAATACACATCATTTTAATGAGACTTTCTTGAAGTTATATTGAAAATTTCAGGAGGAGATAAAAAATATTTCGAATTTGGGGTATGTTATTTTAACAAAAAGAATAGACAAAATTGATCGCCATCTAAGATTTCATTAATGATGCAAACTGAAGTGGAAGTTTGAGTTAATTATCAAGTTGATAAAAGAAAAAGTATAGACCCCCCCCACCTACCAAATTATGCAGCCCTGTGATTTCATCCCTACCCATTCTCACTCTTCTGCTCCTAACCCTCACCTCCTTGTATCCCCATACATGCTTTTCACAATAAAAGAAAAAAAAATTTAGAATACCCTGTCAGATGGGAGGGACTAAAGAGCATTATTATAGACTATTTTCATCAATGTATGCTATTTTGCTAACAGATTATTTATTTGGCTCTTCATTAGAAAAGGACGTAGCCAATGAAAGTGTTTTCTTTAACTATCCGGTTTGGCTATTGCATGACCTCATTTTCTTCTGTTAATTCTCATATTCAAAATGGAAAGAGAACATGCTGTAATTCTCACATTTGCCTATTTATTACTCATTAATCAGAATGCAATCTTCTGTGAAAGAAGACTAGAGCTGGACACTGTGAAAGAAAATGCAAGGAGAAGGGTACAGAACGAAGAAAGGATTGATTGACTGATTGATGGATCACTAATGTTTATTGTTGTTGTTAGGTGCCATTGAGTCAAGTACAACATAGTGACCTGACGAACAACAAACCTGAACCCTGTCCCATCTTTAACATCTCTTTTACACTTAAGCCCTTGCTGCAGCGACTGTGTCAGTTACTCTTATCGAGGGTGTTCCCCTCCTTTGCTGATCCTCCTTCCTTTCAGGCATAATATCCCTTTCAAAAGATTAGACTCTCCTAGAAACATGCCCAAAGTGTGTGAAATGAAGTTTCATTATCCTTGCTTCCAAGAAGTATTCTGACTGGAACTTTTTTCCAGACAAATCTGTCTTTTTGGCAGCCCCTGGAATATTCAGTGTTCTTCTCCAACACCACAATTCAAAGGCATCAATTATTCTGTCATCCTTATGCATCGTCCAGCTCTCAGATGTATAGCAAATGGTTAAAAAGACAATAGCCTAGGTGGGGAAATGACAGCCTTTTTAACACATGGTGTTGGCAAAATTGGAGAACTATCTGCAGAAAAATTAAGCAAGATCCACACCTCACTCCATATACAAAAACCAACTCAAGGTGGATCATGGACCTAGGACTAAAAAGATACCTTTGAGTCTATCTCATCTGAGTTGGAAAACCATCTCAACAACAGATTTGAGACACTCAACACTAATGACCAAGGATCTGATGAATTCTGAGACTACATCATCTCTGAAGAAAGAAAAAAAAAGTAATTAAAAAGATTGAAGGGAAAAACAGACAGAGAAAGTAGTTAAAAAATGGATGTTAAAAGAGGCTAAAATTGCACTAGAAAGAAAAGAAGTGAAAACAAAGGGAAGGAATGCTAAAGTAATAGCGATGAGGAGATTTCAACGAGCAATTCAAGAAAACAAAGCCAAGTATTGTATTAAAATGTGCAAAGAACTGGAGTGAAAAAATGAAAAGAGAACAGGTTTAGAATTTCTCAAGCTGAAAGAGTTGAAGAACAAATTTAAGCTTCTAGCTGCAATTCTGAAGGATTTTATGGGTGAAATCTTGAACGATATTGAAGATCTAAAGAAGATGGAAAAAATACACAAAGCTTTGGTACCAGAAAGGCCATAATTTTGTTTCATTTCTTTGGCCTCTTTCTCTTTCCCAACAACTTATTTGTTTTTATTTTTTTAGGAATCAGCTTTTCCATTATTATTACTCCCCCCACCCCTTGAGTCAACACTTTTAAAGTATTTTTTCCTACTTTCTTTTTTCTTTCTATAATTGTATTTTCTTAATTTTCATAAACATTTACAGAGATTTGGGGCTTCCACTCATTCATTGTTGCACTATTCTCTCTACCCTCCTCCCAGTTTGTTCTTGTCCAAATGCCACAGTGCTTGTCAAAGCCAGTTCTGATTAATCTTCTTTGTCAGTGTGTCCTTTGCCATTCCCTATCACTCCTCCCTGAGAGAGACTTCACCCTGAGTCATAAGGAAAAGGGGATGGCGTATTCTCTTAGCTACTTCCTGCTGAAAAGGGATGCTGTGGGTTTCAGGGTGAAGATCTTCTCTCACTACTCTAAAGGGCCCCTTTGGCAGTAGGAAACACATAGACTATTATGGAGATTGATTTTGGAATTTAGATGCACTCTTATTGATTGTGCTTGGCTGTACATGTTCATATCCTTGAAGATGTATCATGGGGGTGTTGCAACCTAGAAGACACAAATTTGACTAACAAGTTATAAGTACATGAGTCCAAAAATTATGGAAAAGTAAAAGAAAAGATTCTTTCATTGTTTTACAAACCCTCCCCCAGGTCCCCTCCACCATGTAGCCCTCGCTCTAGTCTCCTGTGATGACAGAAATACCCAGTTATATCTCTCTTTTAAACAGTTCTCTCCCTCCTCTGTTTCAGTGCAGTATACATTATTGAACCCATCTTACTCAGTCTCTCCCCAACCCCAAGGACAGTCCCATTCTACAACAGTGGCATCATGTAATATTTGTCCTTTTGTGACTGGGATATTTCACTCAGCATAATGTTCTCCAGAGTCAACCATTTTGAATAATATTGCATGAGTTCCTTGTTTTTTAATGCAGCATAGTATTCCATTGTGCGAATATACCACAGCTTCTCTAGCCATTCGTTTGTTGATGGGCACTTAGGTTGTTTCCAACTCCTTGCTATTGTGAACAAAGCTGCAATAAACATTTTTTTCCTACTTTCAATGAAGATTTACACACAAGTTAAATTCTCATCCCACAATTTCTGCACTAACAATTCAGTGACGTTGGTTACATTTTTATTATGGGTAAATATTTTCATTATTTCTATTTTGGTGGTTGCACCGTTATCATGAATCCAATTTTTCTACCTCCTTACCTTCTTATCTTTGTTTTAAAGTAATTGTTAACTGTTAGGTCTTATAGAAATAATTTTTTAGAGGAACATTGTAGTCATGACTAATAATCTTTATTTGGTGAGCCAGTTTATTATTTAGTTAAAAGGAGAACTAAAGAACCAGTTTCAGTTCAAGGTTTAAAGGTAATTTCAGGGAAATAGTCTTTGGGAATTTTTCAGTATCAATTGGCCTACCATGTCTGTTTTCTTTTCAGAATTTAGGTTTTGTTCCACAGTTTTCTCCCATTCTGTTAGATCCATCTATTGCATGGAATGGTCGGTAATAGTAACAACCAGGAACCAAGGCCTTGGTTTGTTTAGACTATGAATCCAGTTTCTTATTTGAATCATTGATTTCCTTCTTTACTTTTTGCTCTGGAGGAGAGATCATAGCCATTATTTTGACTTTGAAGCAAGCAAATATATTAGGGAACAGAAAGCAAAATTCTATTGAATTTTGGTTCTAGAACTACAAAATAATTTCTCCCATCAATTAGGCAGAACTTTTGTTTATCTTCTAGTTTGATTTCCTTTGCTACTTTGGATATACTAGGAAGTAGTTAACATATGCTTTTAGAAATGTTCTAGAATAAAATGGATAGCTTTTTTAAAAAAAAAAACCAAAACAACAAAACAAAACAAGAAACTAATAACACATTCCTCCCCTCCCCTCTGTAAAAGGAGTTTCAGTGTAAAAGAGAATGAAAAAAAAGGCTTATTTTTGGAAGCAGTGTGTCTTTTCTAATGCAATTCTACTTATTTGATATATAATTGTGGATAGTTTTTAGTCTAGAAAGAGGTCTTCAGATAAGTAAGAAAAAAGTGGGGACTACCAATTAATGAAATAAAAATTCATCAACCAATTTTTACATAGTTGTACTATAAAATGTTGAACTATTAAATTTGGTAATTTCCTGACACAACCCAAAAAAATCCTTCTTGAACCAATTTAGAAACTTCCAAAGAATATTATGAGGTTGAGGCTTCTGGAGTGTTTTCAGGTCTCTCAGTCTCCATTTTGTTTTTGTTAGTTATTTGAAAGGACTCCCATTGGTAATGAAGGAGGAGGGGGGTGCAAAGAGCAGGGGGTGAGGAATGGAAATGGATAGATAATGGATATTATTGGAATTGGAGAAGGGAAGGTCAATCTGAAATGAATGGACGATTGTTTGTTGTTGATTAGACATTATTATGTATGTGAGAACTAACAATCTGAAGCATGACTTGTATAACTGAGAGGGTGGGGTGAGAAAGAAAATACAAGGAACTAAGAAAATTGTTTCCACAGATGGAAACAATGTGTCGAGTTGACAGGAATGGAGAGGAGGATCACATAGCAGGGATTAGCAAAAGGAGGAGTGGAGGTAAGGGAATTAGGGTACAGTAAGGTATCTGTAAGATGTTGTAAATAATGGCATTGTGCAATTGTAAATAATGTTATAAAACAAAGTGCACATGAGTGAATTAAAACCAATAAAAAGAATATATGTTAAAGGACACTCATTCAGATTTTTAATGTGTTTTGTAGTACTATGTGTTGTTGAAATGTAACACAGCTCTTCCCCATAAATTCTACTCCAAGAGTATTGGAGAACCTTTCAATGAAAGAAGAAAACTAGTAATTTTGGAAAATGTAATGTCCCAAAAAGTCTAGAATCCTCAAGAAAGTTGTTTTAAAAGAATGAGTCTATTATGTCTGTGAAATATCACCCATATTCTTTTTGGTAAAATAAAAAAGGAAATACTTACTTGATTTCAATAGTAGAATTCATCTTTTCATGATCATATATCCACAAATCAAAATATAAATTTGTTAGGTTTATTCCAATGACTTGTCAGTTTCCATGTGCTTTTTTCTTGTTTAAAAGTGAATTAAAGTGTTGTATCAAATCTATATCTAATAAGATTTAAATTAGCCAGTATGAGGACATATGAGTATAATATAAAAAAAAATCAGTAATGAAAAGAAGGCAGAATTCCAAATGTATCCAATGTTCATGTTTGTGTGTGTTACATATTAAAACATGGATTTTATGATTTCATGAATCTAAAGCCTGAACTTGTTCTCAGATTTTTAATATTTTAATGACTCATGTAGATCCTTTTTCCATCTAAATTACCTGAACTGTAATCCCCCACCCCCACCCCTTAAGCCACAACCATTTATCCTTCAATCTTCTTCATTTGTCCATTCACCTATGCAGTTCTTGGACCCATACTACCCTCAGCACTCCTCTGTGTCCTGACTGCTCCAGTTCCTTGTATCTCGCTGGTCACTCAGGTCCCCTTAGCTGGCCCTGTGCCTGGTTCAGACCTACTTCCGGAGAATGTGTATTTAGAAAGAGCTCTGGTGGCATCATCTGTAGGGAGTTGTACTTCTAATCCAAAGCCAGTGCTTTGCTGGTGGTTCAATTCTAGCAATGGTTCCATGGGAGAAGGATGGACAGTTTCCTCCTGTGCAATTTATGTCCTTAGAAAACCAACTGGAGGGCCAGCTACAAGTTCGTTAAGACTCCACAGCAATGAGTTGTTTTGGTTTTTTGTAAACTTCTGTATGCAGAAACCTTTTTGATATGGCCTTTCTAGCCATTGTTATTGTTGCTCGTACCACAGGCCTGGGTTACTATTGTTGCTAGGCATCACTGAGTTGAATCTGACTTGTAGTGACTCTATGCACAAGAGAATGAAGCCCTCCTGCCTGATACTGTGCCAGCCTCATATCTCTCATGAGTTTAACTTCATTTTTATAGTCACTATGCCATGGCTTTCTTTCTCCTCTGTTTTTGTAATCACCTTTGGCTTTCTTCATGGATGATATTCTTGATGTCATCCCACAATTCAGCTGGTCTTCTATCACTGGTGTTCAATGCCCCAAACATATTCTTAACATGATCATGAAATTCCAGTGGAATTGATTCAAGGTTATATCTTGGTTCCTGTGGACCTCTTTAAATTTTCCTTGGCCTCAACTTGAACTTGCCTATGAGTAACTGATGATCTGACCCACAGTCTGCTGCTGGCCTAGTTGAACTGCTGATATTAAGCTTCTCCAAAGATTTCTTCCGCAAATGTACTCAGTCTGATTCCTATGCAGCCCATCAGGTGAAATCCATGTGTAAAGCCGTCTTTTGTGTCATTTAGAAAAAGTATTTGTAGTTAACAAATCATTTTAAATACAAACTTCAATCATTCTGTGTCCAGCCTTGTTTCTATCACCAAACCCATGTTTCCCAACGACTTCACTGTTTTTGTTTTCCTTCCTTACGGTTTCCTACTTCTGTACTCCAGTTACCAGTTAACGATAACACATCCTGACTGCATGTTCGATCAATTTCAGACTGCAAAATTTGTTAAAAATTGTCAATTTCTTCCTCTTTGGCACTGGATGTAGGTGCATATACTTGAATAATAGTCGTGTTAATGGGCCTTCCTTATATGCCTATGGGTATTATCCTATCACTCACAACATTGTATTTCAGGATAGAACTTGAAATTGACTTTTTGACTATGAATACAACAATATTCTTCTTCTGTTTTTCATTCCCTGCGTAGTATATCATATGATTATCTGATTCGAAGTGGCCATCTCACTATTACCTAATATGTCAGTGTTCATGTGTTCCATTTCATGTTTAACAATATCCAGGTTTCCAACATTCAAGCTACAAACATTCCATGTACCATATCCATGTTAAGCGATATTTATTATTGATTTTCTTCATTTCAACTGACTTTAAATCTGTACTCTACCACTACCCTACTATCCTATCCTCTTTGTTTGAGGTTCATAGGGTTTTCAAAAGCCTTTTGTTCAGGAAGTCGATGGCCCGATGGCCCGTATAATGGATGTCAGAAGATACTCTAAAGACTGCACTGGAACATCAAGAAGCCAAATCTAAAGGAAAACATGCCAAAGTGAAATAACTGAACAGATAGTTTGAAAGGGCTACTCGGGAGGACAAAGCAAAGTATGATAACAGAATTTGCAGAGAGCTGGATTTGGAGAATAGAAAGAGAATAACCCACTCTTCATTTCTCAATCTGACAGAACTGAAAAACAAGTTTAAGCCTCATGTCACAATGTTGAAAGATACTATGGCAATATATTGAATGACCCAGAAAGCAACAAAAGAAGTTGGAGGAAATACACAGAGTCGCTTTACCAGAAATAATTGATTGATACTGTACAAGTGAGAAATTCTCTTGCTTTCTCTAGCATGATGTGTTTTTCTGGTGATTGATTTTCCCAGATCATGTGTCAAAAACAAGAAAAGGTGAAGCCTTGCATTCTCACTTCTGAAGAGTATTCTAGTTGTGTTGTTGACTTGTATCTTTTCCTCTAGACTGTAAGTGACTTAAGAAAGTCCCTTCTAAGGACTCCTTACAGGGAGATCTGGTGGCCTAGTGGTAAGAGCCTGTACTGCATTCTTAAAGGTTTAAATCCACCACCTGGTCTGAAGGGAGAGACTGGGCAATCTCCTTCCATGGAATTTACTGGTAAACAACAACATACGGAACTTGAGGACAGAGATAGGATTGTGTGTGTTTAATATTAAAAAGAATTTTAATTGTGTAAACAAAAAAATGGATAAACAAAATGTTAATAAAAATTTTTAAATAATTTTGAAAGAAATAGCATAGAAAATAACATTAAATGAGTATTTAAGAACACATTTAAATACACTCTTTAGAACCTGCGGTGTTTTATATTCAAATCATGCTAATGTAAAAGCAAACAAAGAAGACTGCAAATGGATGGGTAGTACAGTTACAAACTTGAAAATAAAACCGAACTATTTTAGAAATCTTACTACCATGCTATGGAAGATCAAGGACTGCAGCCATAAATACAAATTGAATCTCATCATGAAGAAAACAAAAATTCTCACCACTGGGACGATTGGCAGCATCATGATAGATGGTGATGAGATTGAGATTGTTAACAGCTTCAGTTTGTTTGGTTCCACAATCAACATTTCTGGTACCAGCAGCCAGGAAATCAAAAGATGAATTGCATTGGGAAAGTCTGCTGTTATGGACCACTCCAGAGTATTAAAGAGCAATGATGTCAGTCTGGAGATTAAGGTGCTCCTGATCCAGGCCATAATCTTCACAATTACTTGTTATTCATCAGAAAGCTGGACAATGACTAGGGATGATAGAAGGAGAATTGATGTCTTTGAATTGTGGTGCTGGAGAAGAGCATGGACTGCTAGGAGAATAAATAGGTTCATCCTAGAGAGGGTAAAACAAGACTGCTCCTTGGAAGCAAGGATTTTTAAGCTTCATCTGACATACTATGGGCGTGTTGCGAGGAGGGATCAGTCCTTGGAGAAGGACATTATGCTTGGGAGGGTGGGGGGACAGCACAGGAAGGGAAGGCCCTTGATGAGATGGATTGATTCTGTGACTGGGGTACTGAAGGGTAGGTATGTCAGAGACAATAAAGTTGGCATAGGATATAGCAGGGTGCTGGGCTTTTGTACATAGGGTTGCTACATAGGGTCACCTATGAGTGACTCAACGGCACATAACAACAACACTACCATGCAGGAGTTAAGTGATTGGTTAGAATAAAAATCTAAAAAGCCTTTTCAATGTAATTATCTAAGAATTATACTAGAAAAATATGCACACATTTAGGCTTATTTACATAATATTATCTGGCCCCTGTTGTCTGATCTATTTACTAATCCTAGTAGTCAACTATACATTTTGTCAGGGCTTTTGCCAGATGTCTAAGAATTAAGGAATATTTTAAATCAGCGAAAATTAACATGAAAGCAAACATCTAATTCATTGGGCATGTATTTTAATAATGACATCAATTAACAGCAATAAATTCACAAAAGATAGCAATTAGAATTCTTACATAACATAGTTGAATGCAATGACAATGGTCTAATTATGCAATTTAATGAAATAACAGATGTGCATTTGAATAATTTTTAAGATTCAAACATTAAGCCACAAGCTTCTATTTTACACAAAAGGATATGGATAGCTTACTTATTTCCTTATCTTGTTACAAATTAGAAACACAAAGCACTTCCTAAATACATTCAAGTTGTAGCTAAATGTTGAGAAATCTAAACTTAAAAATTGGACAAAAAAGTTATTTATCTGGGCTTAATTTTTATTTTTTTGCTTGTGGTGCAGTGTGAGAATATATCACTGGTCCAAAAGCAAGCTTCATAAAAATAACTGACAACATGTCTGCAGAAAGCCACTTTGCTTTGTCAATGGAAGAACTTATAGATATAGGGTTTTTTAAAATCTCTGTGCTTCTCCAGCCTAGAATAGCACCCGGTACACAACAACAGTGCAGCAAATGCTGAGTTCTCTCTCCAGGAAGTAGGTTTGGGTGTCCTCTTGGAAGTCACAGCACTGTGTGCCTGGGCGAGGCAGTGCAGCAATTAGTGACTCCAGCATCTCCTGTGACATACATATCTGCTAGTCTCTCATTGTTGAAGAGAATTCAAATTGATTTTATTCTGTATGAGTGGGAAACAAATGTAAACTTTTTACATTAAATGTATTTAGATAGTTGGCTGAAGTATTTTGTTAGTTTCTGTGAACGCCTTTATGAGAATTCTAGGGTACCAATTCCCCTTGGCATCCTGTTGTTTATTATTCTAGAAACATGGTTACTTGTGCTTATTCAAGATTTGTTGTGGCGGTATGGTGGCCTAGTGGGTAATAAGCTGTACTGCTCATTGTACTGTTGATATGGACCTACCAACAGTTCTATGGGAGAAAAATGGGCAGTCTTCTCCCGTGGGATTTACAGTCTCTTAAAACCCACTGGAGGGTCAGCTATGAGTGAGCTTTGACCGAATAGCAATGTTGTAGTTGTTAGGTGATCTCAAGTCATGTTGTTGTTGGTAGGTGCCATCAAGTTGAGTACGACTCATAGTGACTCTATGAACAACAGATCTGAACACTGTGCTGTCCCGTTCTAGCATCACAATCTCTGACACACTCGAGCCCATTGCTGCAGTCATCGTGCCATCCACCTGGTTAAGGAGCGTCCTCTCTTTCACTATCCCTTCACCCTTCACCTTTCCAAACATGATGTCCTTTTCTAAGGAATAATCTCTTACAGCAACATCAAAGTACGTGAGATGAGGCTTCATCATCTTTGCCTCCAAAGAGCACACTGGCTGCACCTTCTTCAGGACCACAAGACTTACCTATTTGTTCTTTTGGCAGTCCATGAGATCTTCAGCACTCTTCTCCAACACCACAGTTCAAAGACATCACTTCTGTCATCCTTAGTCATAGTGGCTGTTTAAACAACAGATCTGGACTCTTTTATCCTGTGCTATCCTTGCCATCTCTGATACCCTTGAGTCCATTTCTGCAGTCACTGTGTCAATCCATCTCATTGAGAGTCTTCTTCTCTTTCATTGACTCTCCACCTTTACAAACATGATGCCCTTTCCCAGGGAATTTTGTTTGTGGAGACCTGGGAAATTTTACACTGAACTCTGTATTATGTTTCCTTGAGCCCTGATTTCAGAAACAGACTCCATTAAACAGACCCCAAAGCTAAACCAAACAGCTGTTGAGGCTTTGCAAGTTTATGCAGACATCACCATGTGCGCTATAAGCAGTTACACTTGGAATCCTCCCTAAGCCACATCTCAAGAAGGTGATTTGGAATCACAATTTTGTATGCCCCATAAGCTGAATCATTTAAAAAATAAACCTGTTGCAACTGAAGATTGTGTAGAAATAAACCCAGCAAATGGATTAATCCATGTAGAGGTGATTATCAGAGCTTAAGATATGAAAACTATATTTTTCTTAGGTGATATTTATTTGATGAATATCAAGCTAGAGATTTTCCTTATTTTGATTATAATAAAAAAAGAGGACTTTACATTACAGAGAAGATTGCAGAAAATTTTCTCTCTTTTGTGGCCTTTATTCCCCTTGACCCTACCTTGTTAAATGGATCTTTTTGTTTTTCGTTTCTATTTGGAACATTTTGAAAAAAACGTGACCTCTTTGCCTTCAGTCCCTATGCCAAGAGTCACTGACTCTTCAATATGGTAAACACACAGCGCAACTTTAACCATTACCTAATTTACATCTGATACTTTTTTCCCAAACTGAAAATAGTTACACAAGTCTTTGTGCGATCAGATAGAATTAGGTCAAAATTTTTTTTCTCGCAAGCTGTCATTCTCTCCTGTCCCCTGTAGCCCTCAGACTTTGCAAAACCACCATCAGAGCTTTAACAGTCAGAGAGAACCTGGAGGGAGGAAATATTCATTTCCTCTTGAGGGCAATTTAACACATTCTGCCAGTACCCAAAGAGGTGTGACCTAGCTCAGCAAAGCCAAAGGAATCATATTGTTGGATTAGATCATGAAGCAGTCACTTTGGATGAAATGACTTGCCACTAATTGTTGATGGCAAAATAAGGGCTACAGCCAAGAAAGACTATAAAGGACAAGAGTTTAGGGTGATGTGCATTGAGTTACATGTTAAGGATTACTCATGGTAGACAGTTGCACTGTAAACAAACCACTACTAGATGCTACTCAACAATTCCATATTCTAATTGTTTTATTTATTCATTCACCCATTCATTCATTTATTTATTCATGTATGTATATATGTATGTATGTATGTATGCATGTATGTATGTATTTATAGCCCTTCTTATCTCGGGAGAGATTTACAATTGTTCAGAAAAATACAATACTACAGGATAAATGAAATAGAAATCAAGTAGATGAAGAAAGCAGAACCTTAGGAAACTTGAGAGTGGGAAAGATGCAGGGGAAGTGAAAAATGGTAGTTGTCATCTCTGACTCAGAGAGATCCTAGTACAACCAAACCTTGCCTGATTCTATGTCATCCTCATAGCCTCTGCTGTGCTCACAAAGATCTATATAACCAGCTAACTAAAGAAGTCATTGTCACAGAAAAAACTCATAGCTGACTCTCCTGCAATTTATCAGAAGCTGTAAATTGCATGGGAGGAAATTGCCCATCTTTCTCCCTTGGAGCAAGTGATGGATTTGTACCACTTACCCTTGACTTGGCAGCACTACTCCCTCCCCATTAGGCCACTAGAGCTTCCTTAAGATCTATATAAACGATGGTGGAGTAGAGCTGTTGTTCAATGTGGCTTTCCTGCGCTATTGCCTAGGCTTTTTCACCTCATTGAGCAGGAGCATGTACATAAAATACATTTGATTATATGCAAAGGGGTTGGTTGTCTAGCCTCACCATCCTATCAGGTTTAAATGGAGCAGGTTCAGCTGCAAAAACTTGAGAATCTCACTATCAGCAAAAAAAGAAGGAGCAGAGAAAATGCAGCTCATGTATTTTGGGAACAGAGCTTCCTGTGCCAGCCAGGCCAGGCCTACAAGAAAGTAACCGCTTACTAGCAGAGAACCAGAGACCAACATGAGACAGAACGCACTTATACCACAGAGCCAGAGCCAGGGGTCTTCTTCCAAACTTACTGGAATACTAAGGGAGAGATGCCTTAATTGGCAGGACTAAGAGAACTTTGTAACACTGGCCTAAAGCTGCAAGGCTGAAGGGCTTATTGCATGCTTCAGAAACTGTCCTCTGAGAAATTACATCTTGTTGTTAACTTGAACTGTGATCTGTTTAACCTCACAATTGTAAGTATGGTTCTATGAGGTCTGTGTTGCTATTGAAATGGATTTTTGACTCAGGAGAGCAGTAGGATTGGTGTTAGAATTAGTAGATGTCGGTTTGGGAGCGTGGAGGACACGTCTGACCTCATGAGAATTGGTTTTGTGTTGTGAATGTTCTTGAAGGGACCGTTCCCCTTTGCAGAGTTAGTAGAGGTAAAATTTGTCCAACTCCATGCTATGCTTGCTCTTTTTATGCACATTACCAGGAACAACTTGAAACATTAAATAAAAAACTTAGGAGGCAGTGAATTTAAGTGACTAGAAGAGGAATACTTGGAAAAGGAAACTGTACAACTCAAAGAATGTAATCAAGATCATTGAATTGATTTCACATGTAGAAATTATTATTTTAGCCTATATTCTACTGTGTATATTCTCAGTAATAACAATAAAAACAAGTAGTAAGGCATTTCTCAGAAAGAGGATGCCAAATTCATTGCAATTGAGTTGGAACAACCCATAGTTACCCTTCATTGGGTTCTGAGGTTGCAAATCACATGGGAGATTGCCCATCTTTCTTCCCTGGATTTGCTGGGGGAGTCAAACTGCCAGAAAGGCATATGGCCTTTGGGTTAGCAGAGCAACTGCCTTTGGACTAGGCCACTAGAATTCTCTAAAAGAGGGTGCAGGAAAAGATAAAAACAAAACCAAAACACCCAAAACAATAGGTCTTCACCAAAGTTAGTAAGTATAGCAATGAGTTTTGACTAAAACTGAAATAACCACCTTTCACTGTGTGCTCGCTCTGTGGGCTGACTGATATTCCCACCCTCAGAAGTAGCTGTTTCTCATTTGTGGAATTGCCCATTGTTTACCATGGCTCATGAGTCTTTGAAAGAGGAAAGATGAGAAAAATGTGATTGTTTTTCTGGATAAAATTAAGCAGCAACACTTTGGCAGCAGATGTTGTATAACCAGATGATTTACATATTTCTTTTATTCCAGAAAGTTTTGAAATTTTACTGAATAGTTATTATTGCCATTATTATCATGTTGATTGATTGCCACTTGAGAATGCTTATTTGAATATTGCTCCTTCTGAGATGTGTATAAGTGAAAAGAATACAGAGGTAAGCATTTATTTCCACCATATTTAATCCATTTGCTTGCTTTACATTCATTCTTAAAACATTATTTAAAAAAGGAATATATGTTCACTATCAATGATTTGGAACTACAAGAAGGATGAAAAACCACCTTGCGATCTGTCCATAGCAATAAATAATGAAGAAAATCACACATGGGAGCGATTTGACAATAGTACTCATTGACCTTGAGAACTTCAACCTCCATAATCCTGAAATCAGAACCACTAGATAGTCCCCAACTACCACTGCTGGTCAGAATCACTAGAGCCAGGAGAAAAATGTGAAACAAAACTCAAAATCATAAAATGGCCAAGCTTACTGATTTGGTGAAGAATGATGGAGACCCTCCAAGACTATAATCCTTTGTCATCGTCTGAGCCTGAAATGAACTCTGTGTTTCAGGGGAGTGCCGTTTCTCCATACCTCTTCCATCTGTATGCTGAGAAAAACATACAAGACGCAGAACTTTATGAAGAAGAAGATTACATCAAGTTTGCAGTGAGACTCATCAACGACCTGTGTTATGCAGAAGACACAACCTTGCTTGCTGAAAGAGAGGAGAACTGGAAACACATGCTGCAGACCAAGGACTTCAGCCTTCAAGAATACTCACCACTAGGCCAATAGGCAACATCATAGCAGATGGAGATAAGATCGAGATTGTCAATGATTTCTATCTTACTTGGATTCATGATCAACTTCTTTGGTACCAGCTGTCAAGAAATCAAGGATGATACTCAGGTTTCACTCTGGAGCATACTAGTCTTTGCTGTTTACCAAAGATTTTCCAAGGTTGGAGCCATTATAGGCTAAACGGCACCAGAAATCAAGAGATGTACAGCATTGAGAAAGTCTGCTGTCAGAGACAGATTCAAAATCGGAAGAGCAATAATGTCAGTTTAAAGACTAAGGTGCACTCAATCCCAGCCATGATTTTTTTTCAATCACTTGATATACATATGAGAGCTGGACAATGAATAAGCATGATAGAAGAATTGATGCTTGGAGAAAAGTACTGAATATCCCATCAACTGCGGAAAGAACATAACTAGTGTGGAGAAAATGCAAACATAGTGCTCCTTGGAGGTAAGGATCATGAAGCTTAGTCTCGCATCTTTTGGATGTGTTATTAGGAGAGGCTATTCCTTGGAATGGGACATCATGTTTGGAAATACAGACGATCACCAGAAGAGAGGAAGATTCTCATCAAGATAGACTGATATAACGGCTGTGGCAATGGACACATGTATCAGGGATGATAAGGATGGAGTAGAATACGGGAGTGTTCAGATATGTTGTTCATAGGGTCACTGTGAGCCTTGATGGCATCTAAAAACAACAACATTGAAAAATAGCTATGTTGTTTTTGTTAAGTGCCATTGAGTCGTAGGCAACTCATAGCAACCCTGTGAATGGAAAGTCCTCGACACTTGTGTGGCTTTCATCCTTTGTACAGGTTCATAGGGTTTTGGGAATGGATGCCGCTCCTGCTTTCAAGCTTTTTTTAATCGGGGAGCTCCACCCAAGACCATCTACCATGGGTAACCATTATCACATTTGACACATCGTGTCACAGTGTTTAACTTCACAGAAACCACAAGTTACCTCTGTATGGCAAGTGGACACACCAAGGCTATACCACTTAGAAGAATGTTTGACCAAAACCAAGGAAAAACAGGCCTGAGGGATGCGGATGAGAATCACCCACCTTTGACTTGGTAGCATCACTTTCAGTCCACTAGGCCAACTGGTCTCTCTAGAAACAAAAATTATAATTTCTCTGCTTACAGTTGAATATACTGGCAATCTACTTAATTTGAAGACATAGGGATGATGGTATCATCAAATATTTGTTCCTAGTTTTTAGGCTCTTTTTCCATCTTGTTGGGAAAAGTTTTTGATGAACACAGAGATTTAATCTTTAGAAGGTCCCATTCATCAATTTTATCCTCTCCAGATTGTGGATTTCTGACTGTGTTTGGCAGTCTCTTTATATCATAGGCTAAGTCTTTTAAATTTGGTACCAGTTTGTTTCTTATGAACTTTATGATTTTGGACTTTACCCTCAGGTAAGTTGATGTTTGTGTATGGTATGAGGTGATGACAAGGATCCAACTATCTGTGGTCAACTGATATTCGACAAGGAAATAAAACCCATCAAATGGGGAAATGACAACCTCTTCAACAAATGGTGTTGGCAAAAATGTCTGTTATTTGAATTTTTATTTTCTCCTTTTTTAGTTTACTCTCCTTTATTTCCAGGAAAAAGGTTACAAAATGATTGTGTTTTGAAAAATAGGATGTATTACCATGTTTTCAATTAGTGTCTTATTAACTAGACAAGAACTCAGAGACCAGGGCCCAGTCATTAAATTGAGACTTATTGTTGTTATTTTTATGATAAATTCACACCCTTGGGACAAGCATTCAAAAAATCAAAAGGTGTACTGCATTGAAAAAAATCTGCTGTCCAGGACTTCTCCAACATACTAAGGAGCAATGAAGACTAAGGTGTGCCTGATTCAGGTCATGGTCTTTTAAATCATTTGCTATGCTTCTGAGAGCTGGGCAATGAATAAAAACGAAAGAAAAAGAATTGATGCCTTTGCGTTGTGGTACTGGAGAAGAATATTGAATATCTCATGGACTGCCCAAAACCCCACAAATATGTCTTGAGGAAAGTGCAGCCAGAGTGCATGTTGAGGCAATGATGGCAAAGCTTTGTGTCACATATCTTGTTAGGAGGTGTTGTTCCTTGGAGAGGGACTTCATGCTTGAAAAGATGGACGGTCAGTAAAGGAGAGGAAGACCCTCAACAAGATGAATTGGCACAGCGGCTGCAGCAATGGACTCATGGAAGTCAGAGATGATGAGGATGGAAGAGGACAGGGCGGGGCTTAGGTCTGTTGTTCGTATGGTGAGTATGTGTTGTAGTCAATTCGACGGCATCTCGCAGCAACAGCAAATGAACCAAGGCAAGTGCGCTGTTCTGACTAGTTCACCATCGTACTGGAAGTCCCTGATTTGGAAATTTTTGTCTCATAAATTCACAGGGGGGGGAAAACCCCCAAATTATGACTTTGCCATTTAACCTGAACTTATGAAATACTTCAGTGAATCCAGGAAATAAAAGTTTTCCTTCGGAAGAAAAAACAACCAATATACTTAAATAATACTTTTGATGATTCAGCATGACCTTCAAAGTGCATTTTACTTTTTCTTTAAATGAATATTGTAGGGATATTTTTAAACATATATTAAATAGACTCTGAATATGACTTCAAGAATTCAACAACTATGATGAACATCAAATGACAAAATCAAAAGAAACAAACTGTGTGAACAAGGATTAAAGAAAGCAAGGGCTTGTGGAGCCAGTCAAGGAGAAGAATTCTGAGCATGGAACTCTTTCCCCATCAGGGTTCTGAGAAGACAGAAAGGGGAGGAAGTTGTGAACAATAGGGAAAGTACTTTGCCATGGGCCAAGAGAAATATTTTGTTTGCAGAAACAAAAGAAGTCAGAAACATCAACAAAAATGTTACTTTGTCTTCCTTTTCATTGTCCTTTGTCTAAATCCGTAAGATCTCAATGACAGAACTGAACCTTGTAACAGCCACATGGACTTCGGGAACCTCTGCCCCATGCTATTATTTTTAGATCAATCTTTGCAATGCCTTTTCTCAGTCTCTGACCCTCTTTCCCCAACTCCTTCTCCCATTCCCATATAGATCTCATTCTGAAGCTGTATCCATACTAAAATAAGAAGAGACAATTCTAACTAAGTTTCTAGAGCTTAAAGATCTTATAAAGGAATTCTTTTTCCAACCACAAAACTGAGTTAGGAAGGAAGGTGTAGCTTTTTGAGGGTTAACTTGTGTTTGTTTCCGGAATATAAAACTACAAGGAGCAACGGTTTTAAAAATTACTATGTAAATTGGGAGGGACTGGAGAGCATTATACTAAGTGAACCAATGCAGTGTGATAAGGACAAATACTGTATAAAACCATTATGGCAGAAATAAAAGATAACTAGTAAAACGTGTATGAGGACCCAAAGAGACAAAGGGAGGAGCGGAGAGGTGAGCATGGGCAGGGGGATGATCATAGGGTCGCACAATTTCATAGGTAGAGGGAAGGAAATGGGAAAGAGACAGTGGGGTAAACAATGTATATGAACTTGTAAATAAACCAGTATAAAATAAAAATTTTATTTAAAAACCACCAAACTACAGCAAAAAATTATTAGGACCTATTAGGGAGCTCTGGCATTTGGGTTACTTCCATCTCTTTGCTATTGTGAATAATGCAGCAATAAGCATGGGTGTGAAAATATCTGAGTGGCAGTTCTGGTTTCTTTAGGGTATATTACTAGTAGTGGAATTGCTTAATCTAATGGTATTTCTATTTCCAACTTTTTGAGAAAATGCCATATCACCTTCCATTGTGGTTACATCATTTTACACTCCCACCAACAGTAAATAGAGTTCCACTTTCTGCACAACCTTGCCAGCATTTGTTGTTTGCTGCTCTGTTGACCCTTGCTATTGTTACTAGGGTGAGATGATATCTCATTGTTGTGTTTTTTTTTTTAAATTTACATTTTTCTGAAAGCTAGGGATCTTGAATATTTATTTATTTACGTGTTTGCTTGCCGTCGGAATGTTTTCTTTGGTGAAGTGTCTGTTCATATCCTGTGCTCATTCTGCTATTGGGTTGTTTACCTTTTTTGTTCTTTTAGCAGTTCTTTTCAGCATTTTTCACCAACATCACAAATAAATGCATTGATTCTTCTCCCGTCGTCTTCATTCATTGTCCAGCTCTCAGACATAGCAGGTGATTAGAAAAGGTTGGAAAGACTATGGATTGAATCAGGCACACCTTAGTCTTTAAACTGACATTATTGCCCTTCAGTACTTGGGAGAAACCCCTGGTAGCACATTAGTATTGACTAATATGTTGCTTCACAGCTTGCTTTCAAAACTTACTTTCAAAGTATAAACTTTAAAGGTCAAATGACATTGTAACTAGCATTACATGGCAACTTATTTTCAATGTTCTTTTAAAAGAAATTACTCTGCGCCTCCAAATATGAAAGTAATTTAATCCTAGGTTAAATGATATTTAGTATAGATTGCATCACCTATGTGTTAGTTAGTGACACCACAGTAGCTTGTATATTGCTATGATGCTAAAAGCTATGCTACCAGTATTTCAAACACTAGTAGAATTACGCGTAGTAGACAGGCTTCAGGGGAGCTTCTAGACTGAGACACAAATGGATTTTGTTTGATTCAGTGCTAGAACATGGAGCACCAGTGTTGATGTTCAGAACACCCAATGCTCACAGCAATGTGTGCAAGCATATGAATGATGACACAGGACCAAGCAATGCTTCATTTCATGTATATGAAGTTTCCGTAAGTTACAGTCAACTTGACAGCAACTGACAACAACGATTACGAAAAATTGATTTTATTCTCTTTATTTTCTCCTCACATTTTTATTGGTTTGTATATAATCATTCATATACATTGTATTTTGTTCCTGTAATTGTGGTTTATACAATCATTCATATATATTGTATCATGACAGCCATGACGTCCTTCTCCAAGGACTGGTCCCTCCTTGCAACATGTCCATATTATGTCAGACGACACTTCAGAATCTTTGCCTCCGAGGAGCAGCCTGGTCTCACTCTCTCCAAAACAAACCTGTTTATTCTCCTAGCAGTCCGTCGTATATTCAATACTCTTCTCTAGCATCACAACTCAAAGGCATCAATTCTCCTTCTACCATCCCTAGTCATTGTCCAGCCTTCTGATGCATAGCAAGTAATTTGAAAGAAAAGAATATATATCTATGTATCTAATCTATATATCTATATCTCTCTATCTTTATCTCACCTTAGTGTCCAGACTGACATCCTTGCTCTTTAGAACTTTATAGAGATCTCTTACAGCAGAACTTCCCAATGCAATTCATCTTTTAATTTCCTGGATGCTCGGACCAAAAGTGTTGAACACTGCTTGTATTAAATTACTGAAGTTCATTCTGTCTTACCTTATTTAAGAACTTTGCTTGTGCAATAATGCTTTCTTCCTCCTGCACAACAAATTTCTCCCTTTCAAGGGTAGTATCTGCATCTGTATACAAATGTGTGTCTATTACATTTTTTTAAAAACCCCTCATTCAAATTCTCCTCCAATTACAAATATTCTTCAAATTAAAGCTTGTTTAAAACTATTGTCTGTATTTTCTGTTTATAATTTGTTACCTCTCATTCTCTGTATCACTCTTCCAGTGAGGTTTCATCGTTATTGTTTCAGTGAAATGATTCTCTTCTGAGTCTCCAGGAACTTGATGACAATCTAAATGGTGTGGTGACAACATGTCAACACCATTTAATACTGTTGATAGTTCCTTAGTTTTTTTTTTTTTTTTAATTTTTTTTTTTTTTTTTTATTTTTGTGTGCGTGTACCGTCAAATCAGATCTGACTGGTACAGGAGGAGATTGTCCCTCCTTCCCCGGCAGAGCATCTGGTGGATTCGAACCGAGTTCCTTAGTTTTGAAAATACTTTCTAACTTGACTTCTAGCTCACATCCTTTTTCATTTCTATTGTGCCTCCCCGCCCCCCTTGTAATTTATAGGATTTTTCTCCACCTCCTTTGCTGGTCCTCCAATGTTGGGATGCTCCAAAGTTTATAAGTGTTCTTGGTTTGCTGAGGGTTTCTGCACTTTCCAGGTAATCTTTACCAACTCAGTGGTCATCTATTTGATGACAACTCTTATATTTCTAGCCTTGACATCTATAGACTCTAGACTCATGTACCTAATTTTTTTTTTGGACATCTCAAACTAAGCACGTCTAAACCAAAATTCTTAGCTTACTCATTCCCCATAAAGAGCTCCTCCTCCATGCCAACCTCCCCCATCTCAATATTGATGACTTCACTCAATCAATAACTAAGGCTAAAATACCTAGGGAGCATCCCTGATTGTTCTGTTTCCTTCATACTCCCTATATGGTCAGCAAAGCCTGTTGCCCATAACTCCAAATGATCTGAAATCTGTCTACCTTTCCCTGTTTCCACCTCATTACCTTATTGAAACCTCCATCACCTGAATGATTATATAAACTTTCCAACTGTGTTTTTCTACAATTAGTTCTTTAGAAGAAGAAAATGATTTATTAAGAATATAAACTGAGCATGTTATGCTGCTTCTTACAACTGTCTGATGCCTTGCTATATGACTCTTAGAATAAACCAAATGTCTTACATTGCCTTTAAGTTAGGATACTCTTACCATCTGGCCTCATCTTCTACCACTCACTCATTCCTTCAACTATTCTGGCCTTTCTGATGCTTCTTTCAGCCACAGTGTTGTTTTACTTTATGTTTCTTATGCCTGTAATGTTCTTTCTCAATATTTATATTGTTGATTCCTCAGTAAAATTTATTTTTGCAAAGAAAGCTTTTCTGACCACCACGCTGCACATTGCTGTTCCTGTTTTGCATTTTCTGTCCTGCTCTGGTCCCTGGGAAGTTGATTCTAAAGGTTGGATTATTAGCCTTTTTTTTTTGGTTCAGCTTGTGAGAAGCACCAGAAGGATACCTGAGAGTAAGAACAGAGGCAATCTGGGGTGTTTATTCCCCACTCCTTCCCTTTGTCAGGTGGCATATCTGGTAGTAGTTTATCCCCCACATACCCTGAGGGCCCTCCTTCATGGCCCCTACTGGAGCAAGATATCTTGCAACACTGTTCATTCAATTCTTTGCCTCTTTCTTAGGGGTATTATCACCATTCCTCTTTTCCTTGATTTCTTTTACATGTTTCTGTACCAGCTCCTTCATTGAAGTTCCTGAATTTGAATCATCTGGGGTGAAGTGATTTTCCTGTTGAGATCCTGTCTAAAATGCCATTCCTCTCTGCCCTTTAACCCTTTATTCTTTTTATTGTAGTGGTGGTGCTGGTGCTGGAGAATAGCCCATAAACTGTCAAAAGAACAAACAGTTATGCCTTGCAGAAAGTCAGCTGGGATTCCCGCTTGAGGCAAGGATGGAAAAACTCTCTCTCTCATACTTTGGACATGTAATGTAGCTAGGAGAAGCTATTCTTGGGAAGAGGTCATCACGCCTGAAAAGATGGAGGGTCAGTGAAGGAGAGGAAGACCCCTAACAAGATGGATTAATACAGGACTTTATCTATAGGCTTTAGTGTGTCACAGATGATAACAGGGACAGCATGCAACAACTACAACAGGTAGATTCTAGTAACTGAAATGCATTATTATGACTTTCTTTTTATTTACTACCTCTGTTTCCTTGACCTTGCACAGGCCTTTGACAGTGTGAATCACAACAAATTGTGGCTAACCTTGAAAAAAATGAGTATCCCAGAACACTTAATTTGGCTCATGTGAAACCAGTACTTGGACCAGGAAGCAGTAACCAGAACAGATCAGGGAAACGTTGTATGGTTCAGGATCAGGACTGGTGTGGATCAGGGATACAGTCTATCTCCATACCTTTTCAATCTATTTGTAGAACAGGTCATTCAGGAGACTGGATTTTACAAGGAGGAATGTAGCATTAGGACTTGGGGAAGACTCATTAACAACCTATGTTATGCAGGTGACACAACCTTGCTTGCTGAAACTGAGGAGAACATGAGGCAGAAGGCCAAGAATTTTAGTCTTCAATACAGATTGAAGCTCAACATCAAGAAAACAAAGATTCTCACCACTGGGCCAATTGTGGCAGTTTCTTAAGAGATGGTAAAGAGATTGAGATTGTTAACAACTTTTTTTTTGCTTGGTTCCACAATCAACGCTCTTGGCACCAGCCATCAGGAAATCAAAAGACAAATTGCATTGTGAAAGTCTGCTGTCAGGGACCTCTCAGAGTACTGAAGAGCAATGATGCCAGTCTGGAGACTAAGGTGCATCTGATCCAGGCCATGGTCTTCACAATTAATTGCTATGCATTAGAGAGCTGGGCAATGACTAAGGATGATAGAAGAAGGATCGATGACTTTGAGTTGTGGTGCTGGAGAAGAATGTTGAACATAGCATGGACACCCAGAAGAACAAATAGGTCTGTCCTTGAACGGGTGAAACAAGCTGCTCCCTGGAGGCAAGGATTTTGAAACTACATCTCATGTACTTTGGGCTCATGGCCAGGATAGACCAGTCCTTGGAGAGAGACATCATGCTTGGAAGGGTGGAGAGACAGCACCGGAAAGGAAGGCCTTGGAGGAGATGGATTGACTCAGTGACTGGAGAAATGAGCTTAGGTTTCTTGGAGTTGATGAGATTGGCTTAGGATAGGACAGGGTTAAGAGCTAATGTACATATGGTCGCTATGAGTGGCAGGCGACTCGATGGCACTCAGTATCAACAATCTCTAAAGGGAAGCTAGCTCTGTTGGCTTAGTGGTAAGGAGCTGTGTTGCTATCCCAAAGGTATGTGGCTCGGAACCAGCACCTGCTCCACAGGAGAAAGTTGGGTAATCTCCTTGCAAGTTTCTGCCTCTGAAAACCTGCTAGCAGACCAATAGGTCGGTTCTAACTCAGTGGTGTACAAAAACAACGACCACCACCTCTAAAAGCTAAAAGCTAAGGTTCATGGGAACTTTTCTTTTCACTATTCAATTTTGTCTCCTCAGCCTCAGCAAGAATGCTTGGTTTAGAGTTTCATAAAGTATTATGTCCAGAAAAGATGTTCATGATGTTCTACATGAGGGGGAAAGCACACTGAAAGAAAAAAATCATTATGGTTATATGTCTCTTTTAAGAAATATCTTGGGTTTGGATAGACCATAGAAGGCCAGAAAAAAAAATTCTGTCTTGGAAGAAATGCTGTTGGAATGCTCCTTAGAATTGAGGATGGTGAGATTTTAGACATCTAACCAGCATGGTCAAGGATTCTGGGGCTTCGTCTGACATACTTTGGGCATGTTGCAAGGAGGGACAGGTCCTTGGAGAGGAACATCAGGCTTGGGAGGTTGGAGGGATGGCGCAAGAGGGGAAGATCCTCTATGAGATGGATTGATTCAGTGACTGGGGTAATCGAGATGGGGGTGTCAGAGGCAGTGCGATTGGCACAGGATAGAGCAGGGTTTAGGGCTGTTGTACACAGGGTCGCTATGAGTCGCAAACGACTAGACGGCACATAACAACAACAACAACAGCAACAGCAGCAACAACAACCAGCACAGTCAGTTGTTTGATTCTTAGTAAATTAGAGGCTCAGCAAAAAAGGAGACCTTCTACAAGGTGTATTGTTTCAGTGACTGCAGCAATGTGCTCAGATACAGCAGAGGTTATGATGATGTACCAGGACCAGCCAGTGTTTCGCTCCACTGTACAGAGGATGTACACTGCTCAACAAGACCATCTCCACAACCCTGACAACCTGTCAGCAATCTTTTTTTTTTTTTTTGGAGTTCAAGGGGGATGCAAAAGGTTAATACATTTTGCTGCTACTTTAAGGTTGGGCATTTGAGTTTACTCAAAAGGGCCTTGGAAGAAAGATCTAGCAATTTACTTCTAAAAGACAATGGTTGTTGAAAACCCTGTGAAGCTCAGTTTTATGCTCATACACATAAGGTTGGCATGAGTTAGGATTGACTCCATAGACATTCATAATTTACATTCCAAAGGAGGATTTGTTGTCAAGTTGAGTACGACTCAGCGACCCCATGAGCTAAAGATCTGAACCCTGTTCTATCCTGCCCCATCCTCGCCCTTCCTGACACACAAGAGCACATTGTGACAGTCACTGTGTCAACCCACCTGGTTGAGGATACTCTTCTCCTTCACTGACCCTCCACCCTTCCCAGCATCATGTCCCTCTCCAAGCAATACCACCTCCTAGCAACATGTCCAAAATATGTGAGGTGAAGCCTCATCATTCCTGCCTCCAAAGAGCATTCCAGCTGCACCCTTTCCGTGACATATCTGTTTGTGTTTGCCTGTCCACGGGATGTTCAGTGCTCTTCTCCAACACCACAGCTCAAGGATGTAAATTCTTTTTCTGGAGGATAGGATTCTGCTTTGTGCTTTGTACACATCTGTGTAAAATTTCATTTTGTAGAAGGAGCAAGATCACTGGAAACATATGAAGCGTCTCAGCAAATTTGAAAAGGGCTTTCTTTACCACATAACAGAAATAGCCCCATGGGTACTAGGAACGTGGATTTTATCCCTTAGCTGTCACTGTTTTGAAGACATTAACTGTACATCTTTACTTACTGCCTTTTAGAACAATTATTCTTTGTAAGATCATGAAAGTTGATCTTAAAGTTTACTTCTGCAGTTCATCTTCTTTATACTTTAAAAAATTTTATTTTATACTGGTTTACATATAAAGTTCATATACATCTTTATTTTCCACCATCTTTATTCTTTTGTAGTCCATCTTTTACATATATTTTGGAGAAAGTTTTTAAAAGATGTTCTTGACATTATAGAACCAAGTTTAAATACATCAATAATTTTAAGAATTATATTTTTTAAAATTAAAAAAAGAATTACATTTCCATGACAAAATACAAAAGTGTATGTTCTGAGGTGAGGAAAAAAACCCCAAGTACCTGACAAAATACTTATCAAACTAAATGGGGAACTTGGTATTATTAGCTGATCATAGAAGACGGTTGAAAGACTTTAACAAAAGAAAAAAAAACCCACTTAAAAAAACCCCCAAAACCCAACCCCACCCAAACCAGACTAGTGATAAAAATACATAGAAACAAAATTTGCAAACTGTTTAAAACCTAGAATTGTGCATTGCTAAAAACTCCATAGGTGGATCCCAAGTGCTGAGCGGCAGAAGGAGGTTCTGGGGGCTCCGTATGGACTCAATGTTGGCATAAAGTCCAATTCTCAATTTGTATCACAGACGTTGGACAGATTGCACTGATTTTTCATGACTTGACACAATTATGTAGCCAACAAAATAATTTGGAAAAAATGAGTTCACAGAAAGTTAAATTCAGAAGCACCCAGTTGGGCCCAATAGCTTTTCACATCTGGAGGAGTGAATGAAAGTGTTGCAGAGCGTGGGAGAGACAGGAGACACAGGGAAGGAAGATGTTTGCATTTCTAGCCGTGTCTTGGCCAAGCCCAGAAGTGCTCCTCTCTAGGGCAGATTGAGGCGCGTGACTGAAATGACGTGAGGAAAGCTTGTGCTGTTGTCTCTTTGGTTATATCTCTTCTCACCACTGGGCCAATTGGCAAGGAGCGCTTGAGCCATTCAGATGTTCTTAAATGGGGATTTCTCTCAAAACCCTCTGCTCTCTTCTCTCTGCAGACTCTCCCTTATACCCTCTCACGTGCTCTCATTGCTCATGAAGAGATCACATCTAGATTATTAAAATATCCCCTCAAGTGGTCTTCTTGTATCTTGATCTAAAATGTCAACTTAATGG
>NW_006399965.1:1006371-1007997 GCF_000299155.1 Elephantulus edwardii | reverse complement strand
AGATACCTCACTCAGCATAATGTCCTCCAGGGTCACCCATTTTGAATAATATTGCATGAGTTCCTTGTTTTTCAATGCAGCATAGTATTCCATTGTGTGGATATACCACAGCTTCTCTACCCATCTTCTAAATACCCATTGACAACTTCTTCTGTGCCTTAAAGAAGTGAAGTACAATTTTTTATTTCATAGACCACTGCACTGTAATAGTCATCAGCCTCATCAATTTTTTTATATTGATTTATTCATAAAGTTCTAATTCAATATTTTTCACACAAAATCTTTCCCGTCTTTTTAACCCACACACACATCAAATTGTGCAACCCTATGATTAACACCCACCCTCCCCACCCATCCTCACCCCTCTGCTTCCACCCTCCCCTCCTTAGATCCTCATACTCATTCTACAATAATGGTTATACAGTATTTGTCCTTCTGGGACTGAGTTAGTTCACCCAGCATAATGTTCTCCAGTCCCTCCCAAGTTAGGTAGTAATTTATAAAATCATTGCTTCTGTATGCTGTGTAGTATTCCATTGTGAGAATGTACCACAACTTCTCAATCCATTCATTTGTGGTTGGACATCTAGGCTGTTTCCATGTTCTTGCAATGGTGAATAACACTGCTATGAACATTGGTATACAAGTCTCCATTTGTGCCTCAGTTCTCACTTTTTCAGGGTATATTCCAAGCAGTAAAATAGCTGGGTCATATGGAACTTATATGTTCAGCTTTTTGAGGAAACATCAAACTGCGTTCCAGAGTGGTTGCACCATTTAGCAATTCCACCAACAGTGTATAGGAGTTCTTACCTTGCCACATCCTCTCCAACATTTATTACTTTCTATCCTTTTTAACTTTGCCACTGCTACTGCAGCAAGATTTTTATTTACATCTCTCTTATTACCAATGATTTGGAGCATTTCTTCATGTGTCTGTTGACCACTTGAATATCTTTCTCTGTGAAAATCCTTTCCATGTCTTTTGTCCATTTTGTAGTTGGGTTGTCAGTCTTTTTATTGGTTTGGAAGCTCAGGAGTATGAGACTCTTGTCTGAGAAGGTATTGCCAAATGTTTGTTCACAGTTGGTAGGTTTTCTTTTCACCCTCTTGGGAAAGGTTTTTGATGCACATAGTGCTTTTAATCTTTAGAAGGTCCCATTCATCAATTTTATCCTCTTCAGATTGTATATTTCTGGCTGTATTTGGCAGTCTCTTTATACCATAGACTAGGCCATCTAAGGTTGATCCCAGTTTATCTCTTATGAACTTTATGTTTTTGAGCTTTACTCCCAGGTACCATGAGTTGATTTTTTTGTATGATGTGATAGGTGGATCCTGTTTCAGCTTTCTACAGGTAGCAGTCCAGTTTTGCCAGTGGCATATTCTCCATTTGATAGGTTTTAGTTCCTTGTCTAATAGTAGTTGACCATAGATAGCTGGGTCTATTTCTGGGTTCTAAATTCTGTTCCATTAGTCTTTGTGCCTGTCATTGTCCCGGTACCATGCTGTTTTGGTTACTACCGCTGTAATGTAGGCTTTGAGGCCAGGGTGCTAGGTCTCCCACCTCTTTTTTTGTTTCTCAGAAATGTTTGGCTTATTCAGGGTCTCTTGCCTTTCCAAATA
>NW_006399965.1:983120-984825 GCF_000299155.1 Elephantulus edwardii | reverse complement strand
AAAAGGAAAGCCACAGACTGGGAAAAAATATTTGGTAATGACATCTAGAATTTATAGAATACTCCAGTACCTCAACAAGATTAAGGTAAACAACTCAATCACAAAATGAGCACAGGATATGAGCAGACTCTTCATCAAAGAAGACATTCAAATGGCAAACAAACACATGAATAAATGTTCAAAAATCCCTGGCTCTGAGAGAGATACAATTGAAAACAATATTGAGATATCATCTCACCCCAGTAACAAAAGCCAAGTTCAACAGAGCAGCAAACAGCAAATGCTGGTGAGGTTGTGGAGAAATTGGAACCCTTCTTCACTGTTGGTAGGAGTGTAAAATGGTGAAACTGCTATAGAAGGCACTATGGTGCTTTCTTAAAAAGTTGGAAATAGAAGTACCATTTGACCCAGCAATTCCACTACTGGGAATATACTCTAAAGAAAGCAGAACAGACACCCAAACAGATATATGCACACCCGTGTTTATTGCTGTATTTTTCACAATAGCAAAGAGATGGAAACAACCCAAGTGCCCACCAACACACAAATGAATAGAGAAGCTGTGGTATATTCACACAATGGAATACTATGCAGCACTGAAAAACAAGAAACTAATAAAATATTATACAAAATGGATGACCCTGGAGGATGTTATGCTGAGGGAAATATCTGTCACAAAAGGGCTATAAAACAGGACTTGCATGGGGGTAGGGATAACTAAGAAGAGAGGGGATAAATAATGTACCTTGCATTGAAACAGATGACAGAAAGAACTGTTTAAAAGGAATATATGCTTAGGAATTATTTGCATGACAATCGCCCAGAATAAGAATGGTGTTGCAAAATGGACTGGGGGTCAGGAGGAGGGAGGAAACTGTGCAACAGTGAAAGACTCTTTTTAAAGAGAAAAGTGAAGTTCTGGGGGTGGGATGGGGTGGGAGGAAAATGTGCAACAATGAATGAATGAAAATCCAAGTTTTCTGTAAGCTTTCATTAAAGTATTAATAAAATGTAATAAAAAGGAAAGGAGAACTACTTTCCCTTTTAAATAAAACATTACCTATGACACACAGTCAAAAGTTCCCCAAATGAATATTAAGCGATACCTATCTATATATGTATAAAACAACAACACAATTGTCATTTCAACATTTTTCACAGATCCAATCCAGTGACATTAATTACTTTCATCACATAGTGCAGCTTTCACAAATATTTCTACCGGAGTTTTCATCATCCTTGACAGAGGCTCAGTGTCCACGTAGCAATATTAAGGGAGGCAGAAAGCCTTGAGTATAAAGCCCAGGCTGCCTCTGAAAGGGGAAAGGGCATCTGCTTGTGTGAGAACAGAGGGAAAGATCAGGCGAGTGAAAAAGTCTCTTAAGTTACCTATTTGCTGGCATACTTAGGTCTTCTTTACCACATTGATACCAAGTAAAATTAATTTTTAAAAATATTTGCATTTCTTTTTCCCCCCATTTTTTCAGTTAATATTTGCATTTCTTTTTTCACGTTTTATTGTGCTTTGAATAAAAGTTTGCGCAGTATGTCGATTTGCCATTTAACCATTCCTACAATTTTAAAACACTAATGACAATACCCGCAATGTAACGACTTTCCAACACTCCTACCCCTGTGATTCTCATTTCCATTAATCCTGCTTTCTTACCTTTTCCTGCTATACGGGCTTTATTTTTGGGCAAAT
>NW_006399965.1:968076-981980 GCF_000299155.1 Elephantulus edwardii | reverse complement strand
TTGTACATAGGGTCGCTGTGAGTCGCAAGCGACTCGACGGCACATAACAACAACATTCCTCAGTATTTTTAAAGAACATGTTTAGGATGCATTTATCAATTTACCTCATTTCCGGTGCCTGTCTTTCAAAAGTACTGTTTAATAAAGCATTCTTATTTTGAATGCATCTTCTATAGCTGTTGTTTTTTTTTAAAAAAATCTTTATGAAATATATCTTTGCATTTTAAAGTTATTTTTCTTCTGCAACTATAAGTCATAATATATAGGGGTGAATTATTTTTGTAATAACTCAATGGTTTCTTTTGTAAAATCTCAGGCATGTCTAATAGTCTGTCATCGCAATCCAAACCAATTTTTTTTCCAGGCAAGAAAAAATATTCAGATTAATTGCATGCTTAAACATTTAGTAACTGAAAAAAAAAGTGACATGAAATGTTCAGAAATGGTCCCCTTTAGTGCTCTTAATCCTTGTGAAATGTCCTTGGCTCTGTTAGGATTTAAGGAACAGGAAAACGGTTGGGAAATCCTTTGGAGATTTGAAAAGGAACAAGAACATGATGCTGTAAAATGTAGGAAAGGAACCCAGGATCTTTGTCAGAAGCTTGTTTCTTCGTGAAAACAGAAGTGAAGCCCATTGTTTTAATCGTCTGACTTTCTGTTGACTGGGCTTAGTTGCATTTATTTATTTGTTTGGAAGGCGTAAGCTGTGAGGCCCGTGGTCTGAAGGATTCTGGGTTTCATTGTCCTTGTAGGAAAAATTGGCTTGGTCTTTTTATGAGTAATGAGTCAGTTTTTCTAGGAAAAGCTGAACAAAACCGCAGAGAGTGGCTGGAGGAAATTGGCATGAGGTTGAGGGGGCGATTGTGCTGCCCAAGCCCTACTGGGCAATTAATTCCTGGTTTACTGGAGGAGAAGTAAAGCCTGAAGTAAAGCCTGAAGGCTGGGAGACCGCTCAATATACAAGACATGCAAACGTCTGACTGTGTGTTCCTGCCACTCATCACTGCACAGTTTCTTCTACCCATTTCGCATCAAAAAGTTGTGAACTCTGCGTGGATCACCACAGATAGCAAGTAAACACAAGTAAACTCTAGCTACTGAGAAGCTATTGTCCAAACAGAGTCAAGTTTGAAATAAAGAAAAGTGTGTGTCAGGGTTGTGTCCTTTCTCCATACCTATTCAACCTATGTGCTGAACGATCCTTTCAAACAGCTGGACTCTGTAAAGGAGAATGTGGCATCAGGATTGGAGGAAGAGTCATCAGCAGCCTGTGTTATGCAGATGACACAACCTTGGTCGCTTGAAGGCAGAGGACTTGAAACACTTGTTGCAGAAGATCAAAGACTACAGCCTTCAATGTTGGTTACATCTCAACATCAAGAGAACAAAAATCTTCACCCCTGGACCAATAGGCAACATCACTATAGATGGGGAAACGATTAAAGCTGTCTACCATTTCATCTTACTTGGATTCACAATTAACACCCTTGGTACCAGCAGTTAAGACATCAAAAGAGATGTCACATTGGGAAAATCTGCTGTCAAGGACCTCTCCAAAGGACTAAAGAACAATGTTGTTTTAAAGACCAAGATGCATCTGATATCAGCAATGGTTTTTTCAATTACTTGCTATGCATCTGAGAACTGGACAACTGATTGCTTTGAGTTGCAGGGTTGGAGAAGAGTACTGAATATTCCACGGACTGCCAACGGAACAAACAAATATGTCTGAGAAAGTGCAACCAGAGTGCTCTTTAGAGGCAAGGATGGTGAAACTTAGTCTCACACACTTACGGCATAGGAGAGGCCCGTCATTGGAGAAAGACATCATATTCAGAAAGGTGGGGAGTCAGGAAAAGAAAGGAAGATTCTCAACAAGACTGAACTGTTATAGTGACTATATTAATGAGCTCAAGTACATCAGGGATGCTGAGGATGACACAGGATACCACAAGGTTCAGATCTGTTGTTCACAGGGTCGTTATGAGTCAGAGTTGACTCGATGGCACCTAACAACAACAATCTTGCTCAATGCAAATATGTGCTGCTATTGTGCTCACTGGCTGTCCCATGCCTGCTCCAGGCTGTCCTCAGCCTTGCTTCACTGTGGTTTTCAGAGTGCTGCTTTTCCTCCTCCCTCTCAGCTTCTTCCTTATTTTCTTTACTAAATCTCTCTCTCTCTATTCTCAGTTGGGCCCCCAAATGCAAAATGCTGCAAATTTCTACAAGCACCATTGTCTGGCTTCCCATGGGCCCAGACAGTGTTTTTCCCTTTGAAGGTTACAAGCACTCTCCCAAATTTCAATTGGACAGCCTCCACCAGCATGTCCACAGGTACTTCAAACTTACCACAACTCAACACACTTCTTGACCAAAATTCTTCCTTTGCCAGACCATTTATATTGGTTAATCATCACTTTCTCACAATAGACATGGGAGAAAGGCTTTGCCTCCCATATGCAATGAATACTTCCGTCCCCTTAACACTATCTGTAATGACTGTCTCCTTCAATGCTCACAGTTGATAAGTAGTCACATAATATGTACAAACTCAAACTCACTGCAGTTGAGCTGGTTCTATTTACAGAAACCCTCTACCCAGTTTTTGAGGCTGTAAACCACCAAAGTGAGGACTCTATCTTGCTCTCTCCATGGATTTGAACCAAAAAGACATAACCTTTTGATTAGTAGTGGAACACCCTGTGTAGTAGGACATCAGCTCCCAGTACTGCGTGCATCTCTCTGAAGTGCCTCTAGCTTCTCTCTTAACTCTATTTCTCAGGCTGATGCCCTATTCTGACCTCAGTACCTGTTGTGCCAACCAGCTGACTAGCCTTCTTGCCTTCTTTTGTATCTCTTTCTTCATACCACCTAGCATGCTATTGTCAAAGTTGTTTTTCTTTAAGCAGAAATTTACTAATATAACCAGGAGGTATCTTTTCAGATTTTTTTCCCCTTCAAGGTCTTATGATGTAAGGTATTTCATTTACATTCCTCTTATAATTCCTCTGCCTAATTGATATCCACCATCTCAAGGTTCTCAGGGGTGCAGAACTCTCAATTCACACATTCTGAAGGAAATCCAGAATTAGGTTTCCCCTTACATGTCATAGCATAGTCTTGACCTGACCATGACACATGTTTTATTTTAATGACTAATATAGTTCTTTCCTGGCTTAATAGAACATACCTGAAATTATAGCAAATAGCAAGATGTGTCCCTATAGAAAAGTGTTTCTACATGTATCCTAGTTACTCTCTGTGGACTGTTCTTATCCAGTGTCAGGATTTCAACAGCTTTGTGTCTTACATAGTTCTGCAATTTGTCAGGGACAATAACAGGATACGTCAAATTTTTGTGTTATTATGCACATATAATTTATGTTGTTACTGTAGATGAAATAACATGGTTTACAAAGAATTGTGGCAAGTAAGAGAAAGCTGGTCTCCCTGTGCCATGAATAGAGATAGCATAGCCCATATGGACTAGCCATATTGTTTTTACAGAATCTGTAATCTACACTTTGGTATTAGGTTCTTTTAAAATGCATTTTAGATATAGTTACAATGAAATAAAAGACATTTATTAAAATTTAAAAAAAGTCCTTTGCTGAAAAATCGGTGGCACTTACAACAACCTGGCAGTAGTAGGCTTGCTTTCTTGCCATTCCTGTTCTCCCTGACACTCAGGTGTGCTCCACTCTGTTCATCAAGCCGCCCTAGACGGTCCTTCTTGTTTTCTCTGCTCGCTCAACTTAGACATGTCTCTCAGGGTCTGTCTTCATGAACTCTCTCCTTTCCATAGACAAAATAGAATATAATGCATTGGAACATTATACGACTTCAATAAAGCTATTTTGGGGGAGACTGAATTAAGTTAAAAATAAAATACAAAAATCTTATAGTAAAAGGAAATTTTCCTCCCAGGAAAATGATGCAAAAAGTAACTTATTTTTGCTTATTTATCCTTGCTTTCATACAGTATATCATGAAGATTCAACAAAATGAAGAGCTGAAGGATCACATGTCTAATGAAGACAATGCTTTCTAGAATGCAAATGTAGAGATTGAGATAGGTAGTGTTTGTAACAGAAATAATAACAGGATTGTAATGTGTTGATTTTTTCACTTTTCAAAAGCAATGTGTTGGGCACTGATATAGACTTGACCTTAATTTTTTTAAAAAAGAATTTAATTTCCATTTTTCTCTTCATGCATGTTGTGTTTTATAAAGTCACTAATAAACATTGTGTTTCATTCATGAATACTATGTTTTCTGTAATCACTTGTATATATGTGTTATATATAATTAATTACTATTGATCTTTACCTTTTGTCATCCCGTCTCATCAAGTCTCATTGCACCGTGACTGTTCCTTCATCTCCCCCCCACCCCGTTCACTAATCTCTGCTATTCTAGTGACTTCCCCCTCTTCTTCTGCAGAACAACATACCTTGTTCCAATTTGTTAATTACAGTAGCCATTTTGTTCCTTAGTAATAAAAGGGCATTTTCTTTTTTTTAAGGCACCAAAATGGTTCTGGATAATGTTATTAATGGTGGATACATGACATTAAGTACTTATCAAAACTCATAAGGTCAACGAAGAATGACCCGTAATGTAAAATATGGATATTAGTTATATAATGTATCAATACAGAATTATCAATAGTAACAAATATATCACAGCAATGCAAAATGTTGATAAAAGGACTGATGTGCTGTTGGGATAGGTAGACGCAAACTCTCCACCTTGTGCACAGTATGCCCAGAAACCTAAAACTTCTTTAAAGAAAATATATTTAAAAACCAAGAAATAATAGATTAATAAAGTGCATGATGGAGAAGTTAACCATACAAAACCCCCTCATGAAACAGAAAAATCGTGAGGATTATGTTGTTATATGGGCAATGTAGTTGAGAATAACTTTAATGTGTGTCATGCCCACTGTCTGTGATGGATCCACCCTCTCTCCCCTTGTGGAATTAAGGATTTATTAAAAAATGGTTTTCTTAGCCCTTGCTTGACTTTGCTGTGTGGATGGGCAGTAATATGTGAACAGAGTGTTAGCCTATTCGCAAGGGGGATGGCCATCTCACCCAATCACAAGGGAATTGGCTAGTCCAACCATTAAGTTGAATGCATCCAGCAGCGGAACGAATCATTTTCTCCTGCCAGCAAAGCAGCAGCAGCAAAGAGATCGCAACTCATCCTTCAGGACCAGAGCAACAGCCATAGCGACCATAGTGGAGAACCAGAGACCTGACATGAGACAGAGCGGGCCTTGGGATTACTGTCCCTACAGACAGAACCAGAGCTAGGCTAAGAGCCTCTGCCCAAGTGTGTTGGAGTGAGGGTGATAAGAGCCAATATTGACAGGACCGAGAACTCTGTAACATGGGCCTAAGCCATGAGGCTGTAAGTGCCAGTGAGCACATTATGGAAGCTGTCCTGATTTTATTCAGCTGTTGTTATGTTCCATTGAGTCACCTGCAACTCACAGCAACCCTGTGTACAATGGCTCGGAAGCATGCCCTATCCTGAGCTAATCCCACTGACTCTGTGACACACCTACCTTCATTGTCCTAGTTCCTGTATCAATCCATCTCATCCGAGGTCTTCCTCTTCTGAACTGTCCCTCCACTCTTCTGAGCATAATGCCCTTCTCCAAGTAACAGTCCCTCCTGGCCATGTGCCCAAAATATGTCAAATGGAGCTTCAAAATCCTAGCCTCCAAGGAGAAACTTGGTTTCACCCTCTCCAAGACAGACTTATTTGTTTTCTCAGTAGTCCAAGACTCTTCACAAGCACCACATTTCAAAAGCATTGATTCTTTTTCTGTCATCCTTAGTCATTGTCCAGCTCTCTGATGCATAACAAGTAGTTGAGAAGACCATGAACTGGATAAGGTGTATCTTAGTCTCTAGACTGATATACTTGCTTCCTGATACTTTGGAAAGCTCCCTGACAGAAGATTAACCTAATGCAGCAATTTGTGTTTTGATTTCCAGACTGCTGGTGCCAAGAGTGTTGATTGTGGACCTGAGCAAGCTGTAACTGTTTAACAGCCTCAATCTCTTCTCCATCTGTCATAATGCTGCCAATTGGCCCAGTGGTGAGAATCTTTGTCTTCTTGATGTTTGAATTCTGCTACCAGCTTTTTAACTTTCCCCATAATGGTTCTGTGTAGTCTGTAAGCTATTGCACAGGATTTTGAATCCATCAAAATACTAAGATTGGTGTTGAGATGAATAGAAAGAGGTATGGGAGCTTGTGGGACATGCCTGTCCTCATGGGAATTGGTTTTTTTTTAATTGGTTTTGTGTTGTTGATATCATTGACAGAACAATTCCTCCTTGAGAAGTCGATAAAGGTCAGATATAGCCTTCCTAATGCAGCCCTTGTTTTTTTAATGCTTCTACTCCAACTCCCTGTCATTAATGTGGACTTTCTCGGACCCAAGATCAATTCTTCCATATGGTGATGTTGTTAGCTAGTGGGAAGTTGGCTGTGACCTCGCCTACAAGACATCTATTTGCTGCTAGTTCCTGCATCTCCATGATTCATTACAAATTGGATCACTGAGACTCATATAGCTTTCACTTGTGTATTTTTCGAAGATGACCAGATCTTGCTTCCTAGTTCATCTTAGTCTGAAAGCTCTGCTGAAACTATTCAGCACCAAATGGCTTTTCTTCCACAATCAATACCGCAGGAAACATGTTTCATATACAACTTTTATAAGTGTGTGAGGGAGCTCTGGTGTCTGAGTGGCATGAAGCTGTGAAGCAACCCTGAAGGCACAGAGTTTGAGGCTACCAGCTGCTCCAGTAATATAAATTTAATCACTGAAATTTCTTTAAAAAATCCCTATGGATTATAGTATATGATGTATGCCCTCAAGTCAGAATTGTATCATAGCTGATTCTGCATTGGGTTTTCAGAGGTTGGAAGTTGCTCTTGAGGAGATTGCCCATCTTTCCTCCTCAGATCAGCTGGTGGGTTAGAACCACCTGCCTTTGGGCTGGCAATACAACTTCTTATCCATTAGGACTGCTCCATAGCATTGGATAGATATTGCTAAATTGTTGGAATTGTTCTTATACCAAAAGTGTTGCAATGCCTCTTTCTCATTTCCTCATAAAAATTGAGACAAAGAAACATGATTTTTGTTTATATCATTTTAAGTTTAATGAGATTATGTTTGCCTGTGTGTTTTGGCCATATGTTATGTATCAATCTATATAGCCGAAAAAGATACAGTGAACTTCTAATGTCTGTACCTATGAATGTGGCTTTGCTTGGGAAAATAGAGCTTTTCTCTACAGATAGTGACAGGTTAACAAGGCTCCCTGATGTATGGTGAGCCCCTAATTTCTTCTGTGTAGTGCCTTACAAAAAGAGTCACACATACAGGTGAGAGGACAGCATGTAAAGATCTGTCTGTAAGCAAAGGAACGTCAAGGACTGTGGGCAGCCACCAGAAATTAGGAAAGAGAGATGGAAGAGTTCCTTTTTCAAATACTCAGAAGGAATAGACACAAAGGAGACCTGATGTGGACTTAAAGCATCCAGAACTGTGAGACAGGAGATTCCTATCTTTTTATTCTTGAAGCCACCTCCTTTGTGCTTTTTTGCTGTGGTAGTCCTAGCTAAGACAGCATTTGCATTTCTTACTGTTTGTAGAATTAAGTTTCATTTTTAATTAACTGTGCTTAAGGTTTTCATTAAATCAGGGTTCCCTCTTTACAACAGCTCACGTGAATGCACTGAATGATATCAGCAGTCACAGAACACGTGGCGAATGTTCTTAGTGTCCACAGCGCAAGTGAAGTGGGCGTAGCAGCACTGGCACCCATCTCCACTAGGAGCGCTGATTCTCAGAAATTCATTGCGGGTGAAGTTCTTGGCCTGGGTCACGCGGGGATCCTCACCAGGCTCAGAAGTAGCATCCTCAGGAGTAGTGTAGCGAGCAAACCCTGGGAAGTAGTCTTCGATCTTGGATTTGCCAGCAAGGACCTTCTCAGCCTGCAGATCTTGCCTGTTGAGGAACTGAAATCACAGACAGGGTGCGCAGCCATCTGTGATTCCAGATGCTCTTTAAGAGGTTCAGAGCCTCCTGCAGATGGTTGGTCTGGTTGTCCTCTCAAATCACCATGTTATAGCTACTGCTGGTCACCACGAAGATGATGGCAGTCACATCATTGAAGCACTTGATCTGCTTGTGGCACTCATAGCCTGGCCGCCCACATTGAACATGTGAAAGTTGACCTTGTCCAACTGGAACTCGGTCTCAAAGATTCCAGAAGTCAGGACACAGCAACGAAGCAGATCCTGGTCGCTGGGCACATAGTCCACCTGCTTGATGACATCAATTTTGTCCTGGAAGTACTGGGTACAGTCAATGACCTGGTACTGATTAGCAGGCTCGTGGCAGGGAGGCACCCCTTCATCTTCCCAGCTGCCTTGGCATGCTCCTAAAATTCAGGGGGGAAATCAAAGTCAGACATGTTCATCATCCTCAGGATGTATTCCACTCTGAACAGTTCTCAGGGCTGGCCAGCTCCACAGTGGGAACCAGGTTGCTCATGGCGGCCACAATGGTTTCCATCGTCTCCTTCAGGTTGTTTTTGATGTCCTGCACTTTCGTTGCCTTCTCACCATCACTGTTGCTGCTCTTCACCACCCTCTCCATTAAACAAGCCCATTAACATGCAGGAGCCTCATCTGCTTCACAATGGTCCTTTTACCAGATTCTCCAGCACCCAGCAGCAGCAAGCAGTGCATGGCCCAATAGACCTGCTTTGTCCTTCTGCAGCTGATTCTCGACCTTCTTGTTGGCCTCCCACTGCACCTTCTTCTCCTTGTGCTGGCCCTCCGTCTTGCTGTTGCTGAGACAGCCCATAGTAGTGGACCAGGGATGCCAGGCCTGGCCAGTATTTGTCCTTTTGTGACTGAGATATTTCCCTCAACATAATGTCTTCCAAGGTTACTAATTTTGTATAATATTTCATGAGTTCCTTGTTTTTCAGTGCTACATAGTATTCCATTGTGTGAATATATCACAGCTTCTCTACCCATTCTTTTGTTAATGGGCACTTGGGTTTCCATCTCTTTACTATTGTAAACAACACGGCAATAAACATGGGTGTGCATATATCCGCTTCGTGGCACTTCTGATTTTTTTAGGGTATATTTCTAGTAGTGGAATTGCTGGGTCAAATGTTACTGATATTTCCAACTTTTTGAGAAAGCACCATACTGTCTTCCACAGTGGTTGCACCATATTACATTCCCAAGAAAACTGAATAGGGTTCCAGTTTCTCTACAAACCCATCAGCAATTATTGTTTGCTGCTCTGTTGAATCTTGCTATTCTTACTGGGGTAAGATGATATCTTATCATAGTTGGTTTGACTTGCATCTTTCTGAGAGCTAGGGATTTTGAGCATTTCTTCATGTTTGTTCACTATCTGAATGTCTTCTTTGGTGAAGTGTCTGTTCATATCCTGTTCCCATTTTGCGACTGGGTTGTTTACCTTTATCTTCTTGTGGCACTCAAATACTCTACAAATTCTAGATATAAGTCTCTGATGGTATGCATAGGAATCAAATTGATTACATTTGTGGAAAGATTCGCTGGAGAAGCTCAATATCAGCAGTGAAAACCAGGCCGGGTGCTGATTGTGGGACAGACTACCAATTACTCAGATGCAAATTCAAGCTGAAGTTGAGGAAAATTAAGTCAAGTCCACGGGAACCAAGATTTGACCTTAAGTCTCTCCCACTTGAATTTCAAAACCATCTCAGGAACAAGTTTGAGGCCTTGAGCACCAATGAGCGTAGACCAAATGAGCTCTGGGAGGATATCAAGAAAATCATCCATGAAGAATGCAAAAGATCATTACAAAGGCTAAAGAAGAAGAAAAGACCAAAATGGATGTCACATGAGACACTGAGTATTGCATTAGCACGCCGAGAAGCCAAAACTAAAGGAAGAAATCAAGAAATCTAAGAGTTGAATAGAAAATTTCAAAAGGCATCTTGGGACAACAAAGCGAAATACTATAATGAAATGTGAAGAGAGCTGGAGTCAGAAAATAAAAGGGCCAGACTCGCTCAGCATTTCTTAAGCTGAAAGAGTTGAAAAACAAATTCAAGCCATGGTGGCAATACTTAAAGATAGTTTGGTTAGAATGTTGAATGATCCAGGAAGTATAAAAAGAAGATGGAAGGAGTAAATAGAGTCACTGTATCAGAAGGAATTGGCTGACACAGAAGAATTTCATGAAATAACATATGAGCAAGAGCCTATGGTGATGAAGGAGGAAGTTCAAGTTGCTCTGAAGGAATTGGCAAAAAACAAGGCTCCAGGAGTTGACAGCATACTAATTGATTTATTTCAACGATAACAACAACAACTGGCCTGGATGTGTTCACCAAGTTGTACCAGGAAATCTGGAGGACAGTCAGCTGGCCAACTGACTGGAAGAGATCGATCTTTGTTCCTATTCCAAAGAAAGGTGACCCAACAGAGTGTGGAAATTATTGAACAATATCATTGATATCACATGCAAGCAAGATTCTGCTGAAAATTATCCAAAAACATTTGGAACAATATGTCAACAGAGAACTGCCAGATGTGCAGGCTGGATTCAGAAGAGGTCATGGTACTAGGGATATTAGGGATATTATAGCTAATGTAAGATGGATCTTGGCAGAAAGCAGAGAATACCAGAAGAATGTCTATCTGTGCTTCATTGATTATGCAAAGGCTCTTGACTGTGTGGATCACAACAAGTTATGGCTGACTCCGAGCTGCTAAGCATCTGAGAGTTGGACAGTGAACAGGGATGATAGAAAGAGAATTGATGTCTTGGAGTTGTGGTGCTGGAGAAGAGTGTTGAATATACCATGAACTGCTAGGAGAGCAAACAGGTTTGTCCTGGAGAGGGTGAAGATGGAATGCTCCTTGGAGTCAAGGATGCTGAAGTTTCGTCTGACATACTTTGGGCATGTTGCAAGGAGGGACTGGTCCTTGGAGAGGGACATCATGTTTGGGAGAGTGGAGGGATGGTGCAGGAGAGGAAGACCCTCAATGAGATGGATAGATTCTATGAGTGGAGTGGTGGGAATGAATGTGTTTGAGACAGCGAGGTTGGCACAAGATAGAACGGTGTTTAGGGCTCTTGTGCATATGGTCAGTATGAGTCCCAAATGACTTGATGACACATAACAACAGCAACAACAATATAAAAAAGTCATTACCAAATATTCTTTCCCAGGCTGTGGCTTTCCTTTTTACCCTGTTGGAGAAATTTTTTGAAGTGCATAGGGTTTTGATTCTGAGAAGGTCACATTCATCTATTTTATTCTCTACTGGTTGTAGTTTTTTCAGGATGCTTGGAAGACTATTCATATTGTGGATTAGTACTTTTAGAGTTCTTCCAAGCTTTTCTCTAATGAAGTTATAGTCCTTGGTTTTAGTCCTAGGTCCTTAATCCACTTTGAGTTGGTTTTTGTGTATGGAGTGAGGTGTGGATCTTACTTGAGTTTTCGGCAGACAGTTTTCCAATTTTGCCAGGTCCATTTGTTAAAAAGGCTGTAGTGTCCTCATTTAACCAATACCATCTTTTTCTAAAAAATCAGTTGATCATAGTAGATGGGCTGATTTCTCGGTTCTCAACTCTATTCCATTGATTTATATGTCTGTCATTGTACCAATACCACACTGTCTTGACCCCCATGGCAATGTAGTAGAATTTGTAGTAGAATCAGGGAGTTAAATGCCTCCTACATTGTTTCTCTTTTTAAGGAGTGCTTTGCTTACGAGGTATCTCTTTCCATTCCAAATGAAATTGGAAATTTCCTTTTCCATCTCGTTGAAGAATGGCATTGATATTTGTATTGGGATTGCATTGAACATGCAGATTGCTTTTGGTAGAACTATAATTTTAAAAATACTGAGTCTTCCTATCCATGAGCAAGGTATATTCTTCCATTTCTCTAGATTTGTTTTTGTTTCTTGTAGCAATGTTTTGTAATTTTCTTTTAATAGATCCTTTGTGTTTCTAGTGAGATTTACTACCAAGTATTTAATCTTGTGATTAGCTATTGTGATGGATATTGTTTTTCTTAGCTCCAGTTCTGTATTCTCTTTGTCACTGTGGAGAAATTAAATTTATTTTCATATGTTGATTTTGTATCCTGTCACTATGCTGAATTGGTACAGCAGCATTCTTGTTGAATCTTTAGGGTTTTCTAAGTATCATCTGCATACAGAGATAAATTTACCTCCTCTTTGAAAATTTGGATACCTCTTATTTCTCTCTCTTGTCTTATTGCTATTGCTAAGACTTCTAATACATTATTGAATAGGAGAGGTGATAGTGGGAATCCTTGCCAAGTCCCTGTTCTCAAAGGGAATGCCTTTGATCTCTCTCCATTGAGAACAATGTTGGCCCTCCAGTTTGCATATATACTTTTTTTCTATGTTGAGGAAATTCCCCTCTATCCCTATTTTGTTGAGTGTTTTAATCAGGAAAGGGTGTTGGGTTTTGTCAAAGACCTTTTCTGCATTAATTGATAGGATCATGTTCTTGTTCCTTGCTTTGTTAATGGGATGAATTACACTGATTGTTTTTCTTATGTTGAACCATCCTTGAGTACTTGTTATGAATCCCACTTGGTCATGGTGAATTATTTTACTGATGTGTCATTGGATTCTATTGGCCAGGATTATATTCAGGATTTTTACATCTATGTTCATGAGAGATATTGGCCTATAGTTTTCTATTTTGGTGGTGTCCTTTCCTGGCTTTGGTATCAAGGATATGTTTGCTTCATAGAATGAGTCTGGGAGGATTCTATCTTTTTCTATTTTCTGAAATAGTTTATGTAGAATTGGTGACAGTTCTTTTATGAATGTTTGATAAAATTCACGTGTAAAACCCTCTGGTCCAGGGCGTTTTTTGGCTGGAAATTGTTGTATTACCTTTTCAATTTCTTCTTTTGTAATGGATCTGTTCAGGTGTTTAATTTTGGTCTGTGTCAGTTTAGGTAGGTTGTGAGTTTCTAAGTATTTGTCCATTTCCTCTAGGTTTTTATATTTGTTTGAGTATAGTTTCCATAATTTCCATTGTTAGCTTTTTATTTTAATTGGTTCTTCTGTGACATTGCCTGTTTCATCTCTTATTCTGATTATCTGTGTCTTCTCTTTTTTTCCTTGTTGGTTTTGCCGGTGGTTTGTCAATTTTATTTATCTTTTTGAAGAACCAACTCCTGGTTTTGTTGATGGTTTCAATTATTTTTCTACTTCATTTATTTCTGCCCTAATTTTTATAATTTCAGTTTTTTTAGAATGTGTTGGGTTTTCTTGCTATTCTTTTTCAATTTGTTGAAAATGTTGTGTTAGAGAGGCAATGATCATTTTCCCCTGCCCATTGATGTGTTTACTTATTCCTATAATTTGACCTCTGGTTACTGCTTTGGCTATTTTCCAGAGATTTTGGTAAGTTGTATTTTCATTGTAATTTGTTTCAAGACCCTTTTAAATTTTATTATTCATTTCTCCTAGTACTCAGTCATGTTCTAGCAAGGTGTTGCTCAGCTTCCAAATGTATGGTTTGGGTTTTTTTTTCTCTCCTTTATCTCTTGTTACTACTTTCTAATTTTGTAATATTGTGCTCTGAGATGTTTTTTTATTATTTCTATGTTTTTTATGCTTGCCTTGTGACCTAATGTAGAATATATTCTTGAGAATGTTCCATGCACATTGGAGAAGAAAGTACGCTGTTTTTATGGGTTTTTTTAGCCTACATGCAGAGGGTCAAGGACTGCAGCCTTCGGTATGGACTGAGGCTCAATGTCAAGAAGACAAAGATTCTCACCACTGGACCAATCGG